>NC_057797.1:481407204-481498101 GCF_018294505.1 Triticum aestivum
GTAACTCCACGGGAATCCCAACTGTCCGCTGGGGCCGCGGTGGATCCGCTCGGGCGGCGAGGCGCGGTAGTGGCGGGCCCCGCCCATGGGCCTGTCCCGTCGCACACGTAGGCTGGCAGAATGGCCCAGCCACATGTCATCACATGACAGGCCTAGAACGGGCGGCGGCCCGGAGGCTTAGCAAGTACGCTACTTGGATCCCGCCGCGACGCACGAAATATTGTGCAAGTCAGAGTTGGGCGAGTCCGACTCCTTCTAGCCGGCCCGGCGGAAGTCAACCAAGAGCCATGTGTTGAGCACCCAGAAAGAGAAACTGCTGAGGCTTCGCGGCCGATCGACCGTGGCGCCTCACCAGCTTCGGGGACTACTGTCGGAGTAATGGGCCACGGGTAGGCCAACCCGAGGCCCAGAACCTTTCAAGACATCGGGGCAGGTTGTGCCCCTTAAGACCCCAAGACAAAGAGCCGCCTTCTAAGGAGCCGACAGCAAGACGGCCGACTGACCACTCACGGCCGAGTCCCAGGGGCGACTGCAGCATAAGCCGACTCCTGACTGGCGACTTCCTGAGAAGCCGGCTTTGGGGAGCCGGCCTGCGACTCCAACAAAACCCCATGACCTCATCAAGAGGGACGGGGCAGGGAAGTGGCTACAGTGAAGCCCACCCCCGCCCCTTACCAAGGGCAGGCATGGCCACAACACGCCATACCCCGGAAGATCTCTGTGCGGCGTGGCGCTGTTGCCGAATCGTCCCTGACATCAGCACCACAGGATCGAATCCTGTACCCACGATGGCTTGTCTGTACGGCCTAGGGGCAGCGGGTCCCACCAGTCAGTGAGACCCCAGGAGACGGCAAGAGGACCACCAGTAGGACCCCTCGGGAGTCGGCCCCGGGGAGTCGGCCGAGCCCTCCCCCGAGGCCCACGCACCATTAATCAAGATGTGATGGAGAGTGGCAATAGTGATCGCCTGCCAGGCGGCAAGGCTGTTGCCACGACCCCATGATCAAGCCCGCGTCATCAGAAGCACGTCTACAGTAATCAGTAGCCGGCAAGACCCACCCGTGGCGGACGCGGCCTGTCGGCTCCGTAACAGACCAGTCGGCAGGGCCCACCAGTCGGCGGGCCCCAGCAATCGGCGGAGAAGACGGAGGCCAGAGGCACTGACGACTAGGCCCGCGTCCAGCCGGATTACCATTGTACCCCTGGGGGGTAGGCCTATATAAACCCCCCAGGGCACCCATGCAAAGGGTTGGAACCCAGTAGCTCTAGACCATATCAGATAAAAGGGAGAGAGCTAGCCTTGCCCTCTCCTACCACCAAGAAACAGCTCAAGGAGCAACTGTGTAAGAACTTTGCCATAGTGATCATGCGGAGACCCCGCAGAGCAGCTATAGGGGTATTATCTCCCCGGAGAGCCCTGAAGCTGGGTAAGATTCGTCGGCGTGCATGTCTTCGCCTCATCCCATTTCCAGGCACCGGCGACGTTCTACTCACCCCACCATGATAAGCCATCCTTTGGCATATGTCGCACCAAATCCCCGACACTCAACTAGCCGGGGGTCATACAGTGCTTAGCCTGGCAACACTGGGCAGGGGTTGAGGAAGGATCTGGAAGGTGTGCCCAAGAAAAAGGAGATGAAGAGACCGGGGAACATAGCTGCCTCCAAACAAGCCAGATCACATAGCAGCCAGATGGTGGATTCTCAAGAGCGTGTACCCGTGAAGGTGCGGCGATGTTCCATCTCACGGGCAAGGCAGTGCTACCGCCGAAACCGCTGGAGGCACTATTAGGGGATCTCAGGACACTGCACGGCCATGCGCTATCGACTAAGAAAAGCCTACTGGCCTCGAAGGATCCAGGATATCCGACATACGCGGCTCGTGTGCCTGAGGGGAACTGCTACGTCGATGCACGTCCCACAGAGGTGTTCTTCCTGCGGTTTCACCATATCTTTGAGATGTTTCTCCCAAGGTGGCTCGATTTTACAATTGTCCGCCTTTTTGCAAATCTGTCATGAAGAGAGAAGAAGTCTTGCAAGTCTGTGTGGCGGATCCGTACTACATGCACGAGTCTTTCTTGAGTCTCGGTGACTTTGAGCATGAAACTACTAGGGAGTACCTCCAAAACTTCATGGTACAGAATAAGGACCAGGAAATTGTCCTCCTGCCTTATCATCCAAAGTAAGTCAGTTCCAGACAACCCTTTCGTACATTTCAGTCATTCCTTCTTGCTCATACAGAGAATAATTTGAGGTGTCTTTTCCCTGCGGCAACAGGCGCACCGTCCTTATCGTCATGCGAGTTCATACTTGTTGATATGGAAGGATGGAACTTCTAGTGATTTACGATGCCGATGACGATGATATGTGTCAGTTGAACTTGTATACTTTCTGTAGTGATTAAACTTTGTGATGTCCATGGTCCCTACTGAACTTGCGTAATGTTGCTTTGTTAGTTTGGGTACGATGACATGCGTACCTCTAGTTAATTAGTTTGCATACTATATGTTGCATCTAGTTTCTAATCCTTTCTTTTTCGTGTTGCTCTAGTATATTTTGTTGCATATGATCGTACATTCTCTTGATGAAGATGCATCTCTAACAGGTACCTAGATTCTTGATGGAAAATGAGTGCTATGTCATGTACGAAGGGAAGGTTCCGGGAGTGTATGATGAGTGGTATGAGTGTCAGGCGCAAGTGGAGGGGGTCTCGGGCGCCAGCCATAAAGGCTTCAAAAGCAGACAAGAAGCACAAGCTAGTTACTTGAGGTACACGCTAGCGCGAGAGAGGCATCATAATCGTCGCCTCACGTACTGCATAGTTCCACTATCACTCATAGTGATAGCACTTCTCGCTTATGTCATTGTTTAGATGGATGATGTTGTAGTTGCAAGTATTCGAGACTTGCATGTATCGCTATTTTTGAGATGATGACGAGAGACCACTTTGTATTGGATGATGATTATGATGAGACTGTTTGTATGCATATGCTATGATTACATTTGTGGTCTCGTAGTCATTTGTATTTGTATGATGATGACATTTGTATTTGCTAAAGAATCTTGTATAAAGCCTGTTCAAATACAAAACAAATATGCAAAAAAAAACTAATAAAATTAGGAGTAGCGAGTGGAGAAAAGTTAGCAGCAGCGTGCCACTAGCAGTAGCGCAGCCTAGTAAAGTGCGCTAGAGCTATTAACAATAGCGCACTTTCATACCACACGCTGCTGCTACGTTATACGTCCATTTTGCATCATGCTTTTATATCGATATTTATTGCATTATGGGCTATTATTACACATTATGTTACAATACTTATGTCTTTTCTCTCTTATTTTACAAGGTTTACATAAAGAGGGAGAATGCCGACAGCTGGAATTCTTGGCTGGAAAAGGAGCAAATATTAGAGACCTATTCTGCACAACTCCAAAAGTCTTGAAACTCCACGAAAGTTAGTTTTGGAATATATTAAAAATATTGGGCGAAGAAAGCACCAGAGGGGAGCCAGCCACCGTCCACGAGGGTGGGGGGCGCGCCCTACCACCCTGGGCGCGCCCCGTGCCTCGTGGGCCACCTGGCAGGCCCCCGATGCTCATCTCTTTGTATAAGGTGTCTTTTTCCCTGAAAAAATAGAGAGGAAGCTTTCGGGATGAAGCACCGCCGTCTCAAGGTGGAACCTTGGCGGAACCAATCTAGGGCTCCGGTGGAGCTGTTTTCCCGGGGAAACATCCCTCCGGGAGGGGGAAATCGTCACCATCATCATCACCATCGATCCTCTCATCGGGACGGGGTTAATCTCCATCAACATCTTCACCAGCACCATCTCCTCTCAAACCCTAGTTCATCTCTTGTATCCGATCTTTGTCTGAAAGCTCAGATTGGTACCAGTGGGTTGCTAGTAGTGTTGATTACTCCTTGTAGTTGATGCTAGTTGGTTTATTCGGTGGTAGATTATATGTTCAGATCCTTTATGCATATTAATACCCCTCTAATTATGAACATGAATATGATTTGTGAGTAGTTATGTTTGTTCCTGAGGACATGTGAGAAGTCTTGCTGTAAGTAGTCATGTGAATTTGGTATTCGTTCGATATTTTGATGAGATGTATGTTGTCTTTCCTCTAGTGGTGTTATGTGAACGTCGACTACATGACACTTCACCATTGTTTGGGACTAGGGGAAGGCATTGGGAAGTAATAAGTAGATGATGTGTTGCTAGAGTGACAGAAGCTTAAACCGTAGTTTATGCGTTGCTTCGTAAGGGGCTGATTTGGATCCATATGTTTCATGCTATGGTTAGGTTTACCTTAATTCTTCTTTCGTAGTTGCGTATGCTTGCGAAGGGGGTTAATCATAAGTGGGATGCTTGTCCAAGAAAGTGCAGTACCCAAGCACCGGTCCACCCACATATCAAATTATCAAAGTAACGAATGCGAATCATATGAGCATGATGAAAACTAGCTTGACGATAATTCCCATGTGTCCTCAAGAGCGCTTTCCTTTATATAAGAGTTTGTCCAGGCTTTTCCTTTGCTACAAAAATGATTGGGCCCCCTTGCTGCACCTTGTTTACTTTTGTTACTTGTCACCCATTACGAATTACCTTATCACAAAACTATCTGTCACCGATAATTTCAGTGCTTGCAGAGAATACCTTATTGAAAACCGCTTGTCATTTCCTTCTGCTCCTTGTTGGGTTCGACACTCTTACTTATTGAAAGGACTACGATAGATCCCTTATACTTGTGGGTCATCACTATGTTCGTATAGCAGTAGTGCGGGAAGACACGCGCTACTGGTACAGGTTAGTTGTCGCGTCTTATCAGTACAACGGTACCCCGCGCTACTCCTATATCTAAAACCCGCGCTGCTCCTAGGCTTTTTCCCTAGTAGTGCACGCTTGTTCTGAGAAGCTCTAGTTTGTGAGACGCTTATACCCAAACCTGCCCCAAATGGGACAAAAATTTTACAACGGCATGTTGATGCCGCTCCATGATAGCATGCCAAGTTTCATGAATATCAAACGAGTTTTGGGTTTACTAGAATTTTAAAATCAAGTATCTCAATGTTTGCGGCCGAGTGATGGTGGCAGGGTTTTTGAAATTCATTCCCATTTCTTGCATGGGACCTAAGCATGCAGTGAGGGACACATATTTGAATTTTCAACCAATTTATATGCACTGGAACATGTGCATGTAGTTCAAATTTGAATTGTGCACATAAAATGCCTAGAAAACCCAGTTAATGTATAAAAATGTCCAAACGAACCCCAAAAAATTCCAAAATTAAACACAACACTCCTGTTGTTCTTTGTTGACACTAGAAATTTTTTGGAAGCAATAAGAGGCAATAGATATCATTTCGTCCCCAAAGGTGCCACATTCCCTACCGAAACCATCATGCTTGTTGTGAGAAGCTCTGGTTTGGGAGAAGCTTATACCCAAACCTGCCCCAAATGGGACAAATTTTTTACCACAACATGTTGATGCCGCTCCATGATAGCATGCCAAGTTTCATGAATTTCAAATGAGTTTTGGATTTACTAGAATTTAGAAACCAAGTATCCCAATGTTTGCGGCTGAGTGACGGTGGCAGGGTGTTTGACATGCATTCCCATTTCTTGCATGGGACCTAAGCATGCAACCAAGGACACAGATTTGATTTTTCAACCAGTTTATCTGCACTGGAGAATCTGCATGTACTTCAAATTTGAATTATGCACCTGAAATGCCTACAAAACCAAGTTAATGTATAAAAATGTCCAAACGAACCCTGAATAATTCCATTTTTCGACGACACACCTATAGTTGCATGTTCACTCCAGATAAAAGTTCAAGCAATTCAAACACCATCCTTTGCAGCTATGACCCCATTACGTACTTCAAATCAAGACGAAAAATCAAGTAGATCGCACATAGTTTATTATCACCAACCGTGTGAGATGCAGCACAAAATATCTTGGAGCACCATCGGAGTGTCAAGCGCACTAGCCCACTCCTCAAAATATCATTTCACTATTCAATCACCACCGGTGAAAGATGGGGATGTGGACCCGTGTCGTGAGGGCAACTTCAGCGGCCCACTCCGGCAAGAGCATGGCCACAACCGCCAGGCGCGTGCTAACAAGCTTCGTGAGGGCGGCCGCAATATGCATCCGGGCGGCCAAGGCAGCCCAAACGGCCATTGTTGCTTCTCAGGCGGCGGCGGCAACATCTGCCTCGGGGATAGTAACTGGTGTGAGCGGCACAGCAGCTGTCTATTCTGCAGCGTCGGCCTTAGCCATGATGGAGACCTCCCACAACCAAGCGCTATCCGAAGTGGCGACCCTGAAGCAAGCGCTATCCGAGGCCGAAAACAAAGCGGCCAAGGAGCGCACCGAGCGGGAAAAACAAGAGGCACGGGTGGGCGAGGTGCAGCAAGAGCTCCAGGCTCTCGTGAAGAAGCACGAGGCTTTGGAGCTTGACTCGAAGATGCGAGAGTCCGAGCTTGCCATGACCCTCGAGAGCACAAAGCATGCCAATGCTGAAGCCCAAAAGTCCCTCCAGGAAATTGAGGCGATGAGGAATATGGCGGCGGGTAAGGCCTTCAATATGCAAAGCAAGCATGTGAAAGTAAATTACTTGTTACTTATCCGAGTCCGGAGCTCTCTAGGAGCATTCGCAGATTTGCCCCGCAGCGTGTCGGATGCTGCGAAGTATTACCAGGCTGAGGAGGGAAGCTCGACGGAGAAGTTGTTCTGGTCTCGGTATACTGGGACTGAACACCCGATGCCTGTGAGCGACCAGCTGAAGCAACTGGTCGAGCTACACAAGGCGGCCGAACAAGCCATGAGGGGCCTTATAGTCCGGATGTGGCCTGGCGACTCCCTTCCCAAGAGCTACTTTGGCTTGGTTAGGTGGCTTGTGGATGCCTGCCCACGGCTGGAAGTCATAAAGTGGTCTATCTGCATGGAAGGTGCACGCCGGGCTTTTGCCCGTGCGAAGGTGCATTGGGCCAAGATGGACGCCGAGAAGCTGGTGAAGGAGGGGCCGCCGCAGGGCAAGGAGCATCGCCACTCCGAAATGTATTATGAGGGTGTCCTGAAGGGTGCCCGTCTTGTGGCGGACGAATGTGCAAAGGATGAAATTTTTGAATGAACTTGCTCGTGTGATCCTGTATTATGAAAACTTGTTCATATGCGCTATGCAACGCTTGTTTGAATTTAAAATATTACCTTCTGTGCAACTATTTATTAAATCTGAGAGATGGCTAGTCGTCGGCTTCTGCCCCCATGCCACGAGTGCTGGGGTGTTCGGGATGAATCTAAGCACTCTTGTTCCCATTGTTGGGTCCTTCGAGGCAGGTGCTCAGCGCAACGAACAAGGCAATCAGACTATAATGCTTTATCACTCTCACTTAGCCATAGAAGTCTACAATTTTAAATTTTAGCGAATCCCCTAGTATTAGGAAGGCCGAATTCGGGGCGCTGTACACGCCTTAAGCCGGACAAAGCCGACTCCTCGCTCTAAGCGGCATAAGTCTTTAGGGACTCGAGACCTCTCGAACAGCGACCAACTCTCGCCTTATCATGATAGTCAGTTTTAGCTTTCTCTACTGAGCTGCTTGCCCAGATGAACCGGGGCACAATCATAGTAGTTCTCCGAGTGCTACCTTAGCCGATATAGCGGAACGTAAGGTACCAAAACATGGGAGCTGGGCAAACCCAACTATTGACCCAAGACATGATTCGGAGCTGATGCATATAATGCTATAAGTTCGGGGTGCCGCACTGTCGAAAGATTTCGAACTTCTCACGCCGTATTATGGGGTACGCTTAAGCCCCTGACGTATTGGCCGTACCAGAGTGTACAGGTGCTGAATGTCATGAGTGTATATATATATATATATAAAGAAAGAATAGAGAATGCGGTAATAGTCTAGTGCTATGCATTGTCTATTCAAAAAGGTGCGTCGAAGCAGAATGATACAAGTAGTGCGATAAGCAAAAAGTAGGACTATTTGACATGTCCCCTCCAAGGGCAACCCGAGGAATGGTATTTAAAGCAAGTATTTTACTCGTTATCAGAGACCACCTGGGAGTTCTGTGTTGCGACGTAGCTTTCTGCCTCCTTGGTTGTTGCATCATGTGTCCGGCAATCGTACGGCCGGACGGGGTTTCCAGAGATTGAAGTCCTGAAAGAGAGAAAAATAACAAAGCGGGAAGCCCCTAGTGCGGTTGAGCCGCGTCTTGGGGTGTGCCGTAGTCGTGCCCCCTTCCCCACCTGTGCCCATGGTATTTTCAATGCGTAATTATGTACGTGTGGCACAGATTTTGCTGTTTGGCTGGTACTGGGGTGGGGGCCGCATTTCTATGCAAGCTCGGAACATGCCAGGCGGTCTTGTTGCTGATTACTCCGGGCGCTTGAAGGTGTCCGGGTCTTTAATCGCCGAACTGGTGGATTGCCTTAAGAGGTTGATTTCCGCTTCTGCTACGAGGGTCGCAGTGTGCTCCTCCATGCGGAGAGAGCGCTCTGTGTTTCCATTGACTGTGATGACCCCCCGAGGTGCTGGCATCTTGAGCTTGAGATATGCATATTGCAGTACCGCGTTGAATCTCGCAAATGCGGTTCGCCCGAGCAGTGCATGATAGCCGCTGCGAAACAGGACTATATCGAAGATTAACTCCTCGCTCCGGAAGTTATCCGGGGATCCGAAGACCACTTCCATTGTGACTGAGCCTGTGCAATGGGCCTCTACACCTGGTATCACGCCTTTGAAGGTCATTTTTGTGGGTTTGATCCTTGAGGGGTCTATACCCATTTTGTGCACTATGTCCTGATAAAGCAGGTCCAGGCTGCTGCTGCCGTCCATAAGGACTCGAGTGAGGTGAAATCCGTCGATGATTGGGTCTAGGACCAGTGCGGCGAATCCTCCATGACGGATACTAGTGAGATGGTCCCTGCGATCGAAGGTGATTGGACAGGAGGACCATGGGTTGAACTTTGGGGCGACTGGCTCCAACACATATACATCCCTTAACGCACGCTTCCGCTCCCTCTTGGGGATGTGGGTTGCGTATATCATGTTCACCGTCCACACTTGTGGGGGGAACCTCTTCTGCCCTCCGGTGTTCGGCTGCCGGGGCTCCTCCTCGTCATGGCTATGTAGCCCCTTATCTTTGTTTTTTGTGTTTAACTTACCGGCCTGCTTGAACAGCCAACATTCCCTGTTCGTGTGGTTGGCTGGCTTGTCGGGGGTGCCATGTATTTGGCATGAGCGATCGAGTATACGGTCCAAACTGGACGGGCCCGGGGTGCTTCTTTTGAATGCCTTTTTCCGCTAACTGGGTTTAGAGCCTCTGAATCCGGCATTGACTGTCGTATCCTTGGTATTGTCGCTATTGATGCAGTGCTTATGTTTGTTGAGACGTGACCTGCCATTGCTATCCTTGGTATCTGAAGTACCGCGGTTCTTTGATATGTTATTGCTGCGAGCCAGCCAGCTGTCTTCTCCCGCATAAAAGCGGGTCATGAGTGTCGTGAGGGCTGCCATGGATTTCGGCTTTTCCTGGCCAAGGTGCAGAGCGAGCCACTCATCGCGGATGTTGTGCTTAAAAGCTGCTAGGGCCTCTGCATCCGGACAGTCAATGATTTGACTTTTCTTTGTCAGGAATCATGTCCAGAATTGCCTGGCAGATTCCTCTGGCTGCTGAATTATGTGGCTCAAGTCATCGGCATCTGGTGGTCGCACATAAGTGCCCTGGAAGTTGTCGAGGAATGCGGCTTCCAGATCTTCCCAACAGCCAATGGATTCTGCTGGCAGCCTGTTGAGCCAATGCCAAGCTGGTCCTTTGAGCTTGAGTGGGAGGTATTTGATGGCATGTAGATCGTCACCGCGGGCCATGTGGATGTGTAGGAGGAAGTCCTCGATCCATACCGCATGATCTATTGTGCCATCGTATGATTCGATATTTACATGTTTGAAACCCTCTGGGATTTGGTGATCCATTACTTCGTCTGTGAAGCATATGGGGTGTGCGGCGCCTCTGTAGTGGGCTATGTCGCGACGCAGCTCGAATGAGTCTTGTCCGCTGTGTTCGGCCCGGTAGGATTTACTTTTACTGTATCCGGCGTGACGGTTATCGTCTCGCGTAGTGGCGCGCCCTTGTGATCCGTTGATTGATCTTGCGTGTTTTGCTTTGTCCTCCAATACGTCTCGCAGGTCTAGCGTGTTTCCCCGTGCCTTGTCATTTTTATTTGCGTGGCGTTGGGGTGCAGGCTGAGTTTTAGGCTGAAATGCCTCTCTGTCGCGGCCACGAGGTGGCCGATCAGCCGCGTCATATGCTGGAGATGTAGGTTTTAATGCTTCCTCCTCCAGTCGGGGTAGCAACCTGCACTTTGGGTAACTCTTGGAGGGGCCTTCGAGTTCATATTCCTCGGCCGCAAGGACTTCAGTCCATCTGTCAGCTAGCAAATCTTGATCAGCTTGAAGCTGCTGCTGCTTTTTCTTAAGGCTATTTGCCATGGCTATAAGCCAGTGCTTGAAGCGCTCTTGCTCGGCGGAATCCTCCGGCACGACAAATTCATCGTCGTCAAGGCTTGTCTCGTCTTCGGAGGGAGGCATGTAATTATCCTCCTTCGCCTCTCCATCTGCCGCTCTCTCAGGAGGGCTGGCTTCTCCATCCTCCTACTCTAAATCTTGCTGGAGGGGATTGTTGTCGTCTTCGGCACTGTCCAGAGTGCTATTATCTCCTGTGCCGGTGTCATCGCTTTTGCTTTGGCGAGACTTAGATTGGCGCCGCTTACGTCGGCGCTTGGATTGCTTCTTGGAGGGGTCATCCTCCGCTGTCTCGTCGCCATTGCCGTCTTT
This sequence comes from Triticum aestivum, assembly GCF_018294505.1. Lineage (NCBI taxonomy): Eukaryota > Viridiplantae > Streptophyta > Magnoliopsida > Poales > Poaceae > Triticum > Triticum aestivum. The sequence goes on from NC_057797.1 coordinate 481,418,053, forward strand.
GGGTGTGTCCACCATGTATATATCATATGATGAGGTGGCTGTCCAGTGCCTTGTGGGAAGTGGTTCCTCTTCGTCTCCCGCATCGTCGTCCATACCGTTGATGTCTTCGGAGTCGAAGTCGAGCATGTCGGTCAAATTGTCGACAGTGGCTACAAAGTGGGTGGTGGGTCGGTGGCGAATTTTCTTCATCATCCGCATCCCAATCAGGCCAAACATAGTTCAGCCAGGACTCTCCTGACAGGGAGAGAGACCTTAATGAGTTAAGTATGTCGCTGAAGGGCGAGTGCTGAAAGATATCTGCGGAGGTGAACTCCATGATCGGCGCCCAGTCGGGTTCGATAGGCACGGGCGCAGGCGGTTCGGAGTCCGTGGCCGGGGAAGAATCCGGCAGTTCGGCGTCAAGGCTCCTGTGAAGGGTAAGGTCGATACTCGGGTCGATCGCCGCTGAGAATACGGCCTCCGTGGTGGGGTCTATCCACCCGTCCATGGATGGCGCAATTGGCTTCGAATTGAGGGTCGGAGCGGTTGCCGGTGCGGTCTCCTGAACACTGTCCGATGGTAGAGCTAAATCATGCTCATCGTGACCGTGCGGCGCACTTGGCAAGGGCTCGAATCCGTCGAAGATCAAGTCTCCGCGGATGTCGGCCGTGTAGTTTAAGCTCCCAAACCTGACCTGGTGGCCAGGGGCGTAACTCTCGATCTACTCTATATGGCCAAGCGAGTTGGCCCGCGTGCGAAGCCGCCGAATATAAAGATCTGTCCGGGGAGAAAAGCTTCACCCTAGACTGCATTGCTATCGATGATCAAAGGAGCCATCAAGCCTAACGGTGATGACACAGAGGAACTCTCAATGAAAGCACCAATGTCGGTGTCAAAACCGGCGGATCTCGAGTAGGGGGTCCCGAACTGTGCGTCTAAGGCAGATGGTAATAGGAGGCAGTGAACACGATGTTTTACCCAGGTTCGGGCCCTCTTGATGGAGGTAAAACCCTACGTCCTGCTTGATTGTTCTTGATAATAGCTAAACCCTAGAAGCTAGCCTATGGTATGATTGTATATTGTCCTACGGACTAAACCCTCCAGTTTATATAGACACCGGAGGGGGCTAGGTTACACAGAGTCGGTTACAAGGAAGGAGATCTACGTATCCGTATTGCCAAGCTTGCCTTCCACGCTAAGGAGAGTCCCATCCGGACACGGGATGAAGTCTTCAATCTTGTATCTTCGTAGTCCAACAGTCCGACCAAAGGACATAATCCGGCCGTCTGGATACCCCCTAATCCAGGACTCCCTCAGCCGGTATTTAATATTTTAGAGTAATGCTGAGGTCAGCTCGCTCTATTTAATTGCTGAACTTGCTCGATTAAGAAGTGTGGGTGTGCTGTAGTCTCCTTTGTGTACCCAAATAATGCAATGACGTGGATGACCACTGTAACCAGGGAAATTCGAACCAAAATTTTTGATGTTCAAACTCATCACACATGGGTTAAGCTATCTGAATCGTTTGTGATGTTCACATATCGTACACAATTTTGAATAAGGGACCGTGTCTGATAACAATTTGCGCACTAGTTTTTTCGCTGAAGCGGTTCCAATTCTCGGCTTCCGCGGAAATATCTACCTCCCCGCCCCCTCCTTACCAAAAGCCACATTTCCCCTGTTTCCGCCTTTCTTTCCAAGTTGAAACCTTCACTCCTTTCTTGCTGCACCGCCTCCTCACCGGCGACCCTCCTTCACGCTGCTCGGCCTTGCCTATCCAGGCAGGTTATTTACACCCGACCCCCATCCTCCTCCTACTTCCACATCCCACATGCCCCGGCCACCGGCGCGAGCGTAACACCTTCCACCCAAATCACCGACCCCTCCACCAAATAAGCGACGCCCTAAGCCATGGTGCATGCTGTATAGCCAGGACCTCAAGGAGCATTTGGCAGCGGAGAAGCAAATCACGGTCGCACGCGCGGATGAGGTCGCGATGGCTGCCAGTCGTGTCGACCCCCAGATCTTGGAGGAGCACCTTGCCATTTGCTAGCTACGCCGGTCAAGCATGCTTGGTTTACCCGTTGCGTGTGCTGCTCCTGCCTTTCCTTCACAAATTTTAGTGAATTGTGCTATCTAATTTTAACATGCAATCTATTGCTCTAGTGTATATGTTCTATACGTCGTGCAGTGGGGTGCTCACTTATTAACTATTTTGTTAATTAGTTGTAGTCTTCAGTTAACTGTTTGATTCAACTATGAAAATGTGATGTTCAATTCTTCAGGTTGCAATTTTGTATTGTCTTCCATGTGAGAAATAAATCGAATTTATCTTTACAAAATACACGAGAAACAAATACAATTGCTATATTTCCAAGTTGCCAAGCATGCTTGGTTTGGTTATACATTGGGTATGTGGTGCTCAGTTAACGTTTGTATCATTTGTGTTGTGGTTTAGTTAACTATTTGGCCCAATTCTGCAACGCGATGTTCAATAGTTGTGGGTACATTCTGTTATTTTATACCATGTGAGGAATAAATTGAATTTGGATATAGTAAATACATAAGAAACAAATACAATTGCTATATTTCCAAGTTGTTAAGAATGCTTGGTTTGGTTAACTGTCTGATCTTCTATTAGGAGTATGTTATATTGTGCAATGTGGTGCTCAGTTAATGTTTGGTTCATTTGTTGTGGTGTTTTAGTTAACTGCTTTGTTCAATTCTGCAATGCGATGTCCAGTTGTCGTGGGTAGAATTTTGTATTGTTGTGCATGTGAGGAATAAATCGAATTTGGCTGCACTTATTACATGAGAAACATATACAAGTGCTATATTTCCTAGTTCTTAATCGTGCTTGGTTTGGATAAATGGGTTTTCCATGTGGCTTGAATTAATCTGATGAATCTGTAATGTGCTTATTTGTCATCAACATATTTTACTCATAGCATGCGAACCGTTACTTAACCCGATGACTAACTACCTTATATGTGTTGCAGGGAAACAATGGGAAGCATCGAGGTTTACAATTGAGGTTAGCACGTGCATGCTCCATTGTCTAATAGCACAATATTGTGCAATTGTGGGAACCGTTCTAATATTTAGGTTTTTAACAATTTGGCGTTGCACATGTAGGTCCTGCTGTCAGAGGTTTTGACCCACTGTTCGACCCTTTTTTCATATGGGGAAATGAGTTGTCCATAAATATCAGTCAAGTCAAGAAACTCAGAAAGATTTTCAGGATAAAGAAATTAGCGACAAAAAACAACAAGATCTTTGTCTACATATTGATGAAGACATCAGTTCACTACAGGATGGTACTTACTATTATACCTTGCCTTTTTTATTCCTTTGCCCCATTTCCATTATAGAGAACATATTTATGCACATCCTTGTTTTCAGGCCTTTCCAAAGCAGTTCACTGATGATTACCTCTGAAACCACCTCTATGGCTAGGAGGCGAGGAAGGTATTCATACAACACCCATGGTTCAATATTGAAGTGTTCCTGAAGAGGACGAAGGATGGACGGTCAATCATCCACGGGCACTGGCCTAAAGATACAAAGACCTTCAACATGAATGAAGGCTCAATATTCGCCTTCTGCTTCAGAAGCTTTCCAAATGAAATGCATATGTCTATATACGGTCTATGATGCTAATTTCGAAAGGTTCTACATGTTGCATGTGGAACTTGCTGCTGGTGCAGTTGTGTAATGGGATAGGTGAGTGCTGAAGCTATATCATGTTGTACTCTGATGTATTTCAATTATGAAAATGAAATATATTGTGTGCTTAATATGAAATGTCAATTAGATTAATAAATGGATTATTAATAATTGGATAATTAGCCTGCTAATTGGGTTTTTCTATTGCAGACGGTTATTGAGAAAATACCGTGTGTGATGCATTCAATAACGCACACAATTTCTAGGAATAAACCGTGTTGGGTTAATGAAGAATCACACACGACCTTCTCGTGAAAACTGTTTGCGTTAGGCCACCTTGCGTAAACATTTATGACATAAAAACTATGTGTGATGGACAGCCTTTGCCACACAGTTTCTTCTACGCATCGTGTGTGATGCATTCAATAACGCAAACAATAAAATTGTTAATATCATGTACAATGGCAACACTATCACAAACGATCTAACGTGGAAAATTGTGTGTGATGTACTTGTGAACGGAATCATTTTCCTTGGAGCAACTGTGTGGGATGTACATACGAACATAAACGTTTGGCGGGGACTGACTGTGTGGCATGTACTTGCGACCGGAAACAATTTCTCCTGTATACTTGTACTTTTTAGCTCTATCGTACGTATTTACGTATTTGAGTGCTCGCTGGTCGCACACGAACTCATTTGGCCGAGCGTGTGTGCGAGGATGGCATATCCCCGACGGTTTTTGGGACGTGTGGGAAGGACCCCCCTATCGCCGTTACTCACTATGGGACGGTTCCAAATGCCGTCGCAGAAAGGGGTTAAAAACCGTTTGTATAGCACCTCGCTGTACTAGTGGTGGTTGATAGGAATACCATGTATGATGTTGACAAGTAGATTCTTCATGATGCCAACAACTTCTTCATCATCAAAGTTGTGGCCCTTGATTGGACTGAGGATTTTGGTCAATATCTTGTATATAGTCCTTGGAACATAAATCAGTTCCTTTACGAGGAATTTGGTTCTAGGAGCTTGGCCTGGCTTCAAAGGTTTAGGGTTTTTAGGGTTTAGGGTTCGCATCAGATGATTGGAGAGCTCAGGTTCATCATAGATGCGTCTTGCACCTTCAGTGGGAGGACTGACTGGGGCAGTGTGAAGCAATTCAGAGGTCGATGCTTTCTAGTGAGTATTTTCTGTCATCTAGTCCAATACCCATGAATTCACATCTTCAACGTTGCCAGTGATGTGCAACGTGGCATAGAACAGAAGAATGAGTTCTTCATTCTAGTCGCAGATGTCGGTGCAGAGGTTTAATAGCCCAGCGTCATGAAGAATACTTAGGACTGGGGTGAAGCATGGAAGCAACTCCATATCCACGTGAGGAATTTTCTCATGGTCAAAAAACTTGTCTTTGTCAAACATCAGTGAAGAATAGAAGTTCATTTGACTCGCTGTCCATAGGTGCTTGCGTCTCAGTCTTGCAGAGTCATATGGATTGTAATCCCTGAAGAAAATGTGCTAAGCAAAGAAGTCATCAGCCTTGAACTTCTGCTCAGAGTGAGGATTCTGAGGCTTGGGCTGAAGATTATCTATTGATGTCTTCACAGCCTCTTGAATCATAGTCTCTGGAGCCACAGGTTGAGGAATTTCAGTGCCAATTTCTTCAGCAGCCTTGGCCTCTATTTCTTCAGCAACATTTTCAGCAACGCTAGTGGCTGGAACTTCTTCAGGAATACAGAGAAGAGAAGCTTGATGTTCTTCAGAGCCCATGTGAATCTCTTCAGTTTGAACTTGGGACTGAGGAATCTGTTGCAGAGGTGTGAACAATGGTGAATTAGGGTGATGGCTTTCCGAGTAGTCATCATTCAAAATCGGTGTTGTACACCCAATGTCCACATCTTCATCTTCCTCATCTATTTCCTCAACGTCTGCCTTTTCAGCTGTGAACTGAGGCATGGGCGATGGTACCAGTGGAGTTGAAGGGATATCATCCACTTCAATTTCTTCATCCAACTGCTCTGACATAGTAGCAGAAGGATCTTGTTCATCAGATTCACTTGGAATCACATATTCCTCACCAAAGGGAATAACCTCCTTTGATGGAATGCTTGATACCGGAACAACATCTATAGGATTTGCATAGGAGCTTGTCAAAGTCTTCACTTTCTTTGGAGCTGAAGACTCTAAGGAAGCAGATGCTTTCCTTTTCTTCACAGCTGCTCGCTCTGCAGCTTTGGTTTTCTTTGCTTCTGATGTAGAAGCAAGGTTGATGCTTGTCGTCTGTGCCAGAGGAGCAGAGGAAATTGGTGCAGTTTCTTCAGGCGCAACTAATGCAGTTTCCTTGGCTTGTTCAGATTCTTCAGGCACAGTAGAAGATGCTTCAACTGGCCTGGCTTGATTTTCAAGCGCAACACTAGAGGTTGCCCTGGCAGTTTCTTCAGCGGCTGGAATTTCTTCATCACCCTTGGTGCTCTCATTTTCTTCAGTAACCTGATTTTCATCAGTGGCATTGGCATGTTCTTCAATAGGCTGAGTAGATGCTTTAGCCTGAGGAATTTCATGTTGCGTTGGGGCTGCAACATTAGAGGTGAATCCCTCGGTCAGTTTGACGAATTTTACTTTGGCTCCCAGCCAATCATCATACTATCGATCAAATTCATCACTGAAACCCTTGATTTCTGATTGCAAAGCTACAAATTCATGAGGTGATAGCTTCAAAACATTTTGCTTCAGAAAGCGTCTTTCCTCACCCTCCTCCCCTGTTCGAATTTCCATTTTTCCTCATCAACGAAGGCCATCAACACATGAATTTGGCTAGGAGTGAGGTTTAGCTCAGGCAGAGGAGTGTTGGGATCCCTATGCCAGAGGTTGATGAAGTCTAGGATCAACTTGGGATCCAGCATCAATGGCACATTACTACCTTTGGCTCTAGCGGCTATATGTTGTTTGTCTTTGATGATTTCAGCTAATTCCTGATCATCAGCTTCGTCTTCACTCGACGGCACTTCGAATGCAACCTGCTTCTTGTGAGGACTTGGCCTTGTGCCTCGTCCAGCAGTGGCATTTTTCTTATGTAGAGTTAGGCCTGTTGAGGACTGAGGAGGGGCTAAAGAGAACTTGCAGATGCTCCTGAAGCAATTGAGATACCAGTTGTCCTTTGTCACGAGGTGAGGTGCGCAGGTGCTGAGGACTTTGCCGCAGTAGCTGAAGGTTTTGTAATAGTGGGGACCGGAGCTGCTTGAGGAATATGCCGTGAGGGCTTTGACGAGCATGGCCGTGAGGGCATTGCTGAGGAACTAGGCTTGTGCCTAGGCTTGTTGGGCATAGCCTTGTTAGGCTTGCTAGCAGAGGCCTCAGCAGCGGCAGCAGCAGAGTCTTCATTGAATTTTCTCACTGCTTCATAAGCTATTTTGGCCAACTTGGCTTGCCACTTGGTTCATTTATCTGGATAGTCCTCACCGCGCTTCAGGCTAGTGGGATCAGCAATTTGGCCAAGTGCCAACAGAGGTCTTGGGAAAGGAGAGTGTAAAGAGAATTTCTTCATGTATTTTGGAGTAACATATCTGTACTCTCTCCATTCCCAGGCCCATTTCCTTGCGATCCTATGTATATGCGCACCTTGCACCGATTCTTATTTCTCCTTGCCATGTTTGGCTTCATTAGGAGTGCAATATTCCTCATAGATGTCATCTGGAATCTCAAAGGTTGTGTTCACTTCCAATTTCTTCCCTCCCTTCTGAGGTTTCTTGCCATCAGCCATTTTCTTCACCTGAGGAATTTGAACAACATAATTCTCTGAAGAGGTATGCAATTTGTCTTCGACAAATGCTGCAAATGAGTTAAGTTGATGAGAACCTAGTGATTCAGTAGTGGACATGTGTACCTGTGAACAAAGTATAGGTGCAACGAATTTGGAGAGGTCACATGCATTCTCAGAAGTTTTTCAAAAAGAACAAGTTTGAGGAATTTCACTAAGAGGTCTTTCACTTAGGTTGCAGAGTTGTATAAAATTCACACAACCGAGGAATCTTGAAGAAAAACATTGCTTAGAGAAATAGATCAAGAACAGATGCATGTGAGGTGTTTAACGAATGGGGAAGTTGAAGAATAAACACCTTTTGAAGATTTTGTGAAAAACATCAGAATCAACAAGGGCAGTAAAAATAGATTTTATTTACCCTTGATGAAAAACACAACGAACTGGGAGGTGTAGATGGGAAGTTCTACCATTCAGATCTTCCACGCCCTAACTTGGCGGCAGAAGACAGCTACGGCGGCGGCGGAGTGAAGATTTCTGCGGCCGGTGCGAGTACGACGGTGACAAGGTCGAGGCCATGAATCTCTTCCTCACCGGCGACGATGGAAGTAGCGGTGGCGCTAGGTCTAAGAGCTCAAGCGAGGGAAGTGAGGTCGAGTGGGATAAATGCAGTATGAGGAGGGTGAGGGGTATTTATAGCTGAGGTGAAAAACCGCTCGCCCGAGGAAACTAGACGAACGTTCCCCTGACCCTTCTCATACAAGCGACATGTGCCACCCACGTACTAAGAAGTGGAGATCATGTTAGATCGTGGGTGAGTAGAATAACCATATCGTGGGATGCGGAATGGTTTGAGCAGCAACGGACGAAAATTCAGATAAGAATATTTTAAAGTTTCATTCGCAAATTATTTAGCTGACAAGGACGAAGATTTTGAACGGGTTACAAATAAAACGCACATGAAGAATTTGTGAACAGACTGGGTTGAGTTTAGCTTAGAAGGGGAAGGGTCCGATCACATTCACTTAGCAGAAAAGTCAACTTGAAGAATTAGCAATAAGTGAATGCTGTAGAGGACTAAAAAGTCAACTATATATATAGCCAATAAAGAACACAGTCGGAAAGAGTGAAGACTATGCACTGTTGAAGAAATTTGAACAACTGAGGAATTTCAAAACTGAGGAAAAACTCAAATTGAAGATTTTCAACTTTTGTTGGTGGCGTGACCCACCATATAAGAATGATGATTTCAAACGCCGTGTACAATTGTCGTAGGGCTCTGAGAATCAAATTCTTCGTTAATTTCTTGACATTTAGAGGGTTAGACTTCATTGATTGAAGAAAAACGTTACTTTGTGTGGTGCACATCTAACATTGGTGGGCGTCGGTCCTAAACAAACGGTTTTTGACCTCTTGCCGCGAAGGCATTTGGAACCGTCGCCAAGTGAGTGTGGGCGATAGGGGGGTCCTTCCCACACGACCCAGAAACCGTTGGGGATATGCCCTCCTGGCAGGCACACTCGGCAAAATGAGAACGTGCGTGACCGGCTAGCGCTCAAATACGGAAATACGTAAAGTAGATCTAAAAATACAATTATACGGCAAAATTGTTTCCGGTCGCAAGTACATCCCACACAGTCAGTCCCCGCTAAACGTTTATGTTCGTATGTACATCCCACATAGTCGCGCCAAAGAAAACATTTCCGTTCATAGGTACTTCACACACAATTTTTCCCGTTAAATCGTTTGCGTTATTGAATGTATCACACATGGTCCAAAGAAGAAACTATGTGGCAAAGGCTATCCATCACACAGAGTTTTTATGTGGTAAACGTTTGCGCAAGGTGGCCTAACACAAACAGTTTTCAAGAGAAAGTCGTGTGTGATTGTTCATTGATCCAACACGGTTTATTCCTAGAAATTGTGTGTGTTGCCTGAGGTCATCGCCCACGGTATTTTTGTAACAACCATTTGGAATAGCAAAACCCAATTAGCAGGCTAATTCGCCATTAGCAGGCTAATTATCAGATTATTCATAATCCATTTATTAATCTAACAGACATTTCATATTAAGCACACTATATATTTCATTTCCATGTTAAGGAAGCAGAATTTTATAATTGAAATACATCAGAGTACAACATGATATAGCTTCAGCACTCACCTATCCCATTACACAACTGCACCAGCAGCAAGTTCCACATGCAACATGTAGAACCTTTCGAAATTAGCATCATAGACCGTATATAGACATATGCATTTCATTTGGAAAGCTTCTGAAGCGGAAGGCGAATATTGAGCCTTCATTCATGTTGAAGGTATTTGCAACTTTAGGCCAGTGCCTGTGGATGATTGACCGTCCGTCCTTCGTCCTCTTCAGGAACACTTAAATATGGAAACGTGGGTGTTGTATGAATACCTTCCTCGCCTCCTGACCATAGAGATGGTTTGAGAGGTAATCATCAGTGAACTACTTTGGAAAGGCCTGAAAACAAGGATGTTGATAAATATCTTCCCTATATTGGAAATGGGGCAAAGGAATAAAAAAAGGCAAGGTATAATAGTTAGTACCATTTTGTAGTGAACTGATGTCTTGTTCATTGTGTAGACAAATATCTTGTTGTTTCTTGTTGCTAATTTCTTTATCCTAACAATCTTTCTGAGTTTCTTGATTTGATTGATATTCATGGACAACTCATTTCCCCATATGCAAAAAGCGTCGAACAGTGGGTCAAAACCTTGACGGTAGGACCTACATGTGCAAGACCAAATTGTTAAAAACCAAAATATTAGAATGGTTCTTGCAATTGCACAATAATGTGCTATTAGAGAACCAACCATGCACGTGCTAACCTCGATTGTAAACCTCACTGCTTCCCATTGTCTCCCTGCAACACATATAAGGTAGTTAGTCATCAGGTTAAGTAAGGGTTCGCATGCTATCAGTCGAATATGTTGATGAGAAATAAGCACATTGCAGATTTATCAGATTAATTCAAGCCACACGGAAAATCCATTTACCCAAACCAAGCATGATTAAGAACTAGGAAATATAGCACTTGTATATGTTTCTCACGTATTAAGTGCAGCCAAATTCAATTTATTCCTCACATGCACAACATACAAAATTCTACCCACGACAATTGGACATCGCATTGCAGAATTGAACCAAGCAGTTAACTAAACACGATAACAAATGAACCAAACATTAACTGAGCACCACATTGCACAATATAACATACTCCTAATAGAAGATCAGACAGTTAACCAAACAGTTAACTACATCCAATTGTAGCAATTGTATTTGTTTCTCATGTATTTACTACAGCCAAATTCAATTTATTCTTCACATGGTATACAATAACATAATGCACCCACAAATATTAAACATCGCATTGCAGAATTGAACCAAACAGTTAACTAAACACCACTACACAAATGAACCAAACGTTAACTGAGCACCATAGTGCACAATGTATAACCAAACCAAGCATGCTTGAAAAGTTGGAAATATAGCAATTGTAATCTTTTCTCATGTATTTTGTAAAGATAAATTCGATTCATTTCTCACATGGAAGACAATACAAAATTGCATCCTAAAGAATGGAACATCACATTTGCAGAATTGAACCAAACAGTTAACTAAAGACGACCACTAATTACAAAACTGTTAATAAGTGAGCACCACACTGCACGACATATAGAACATATACACTAGAGCACCAGATTGCATGGTAAAATTAGATAGCACAATTAACTAGAATTTGTGAAGGAAAGGCAGGAGCAATCCAAGCAACGAGTAAACCGAGCATGCTTAACAGGCGAAGCTAGCAAATGGCAAGGTGCTACTCTAAGATTTGGGGGTCGGCACGAATGGCAGCCATCGCGACCTCATCCGCGCATGCGGTCGTGATTTGCTTCTCCGCTGCCAAATGCTCCTTGAGATCCTGGATATACTACATGCACCATGGCTTAGGGCGGCACTTATTTGGTGGAGGGCTCGGTGATTTGGGTGGAAGGTGACGTTCTCGCGCCAACGGTCGGGTCATGTGGGATGATGAAGGAGGAGGAGGATGGGGGTTGGGTGTGGATTACCTGCCTGGATAGATGAGGCCGAGCAGTGTGAAGGAGGGTCACCGATGAGGAGGCAGCGCTGCAAGCAAGGAGTGAAGGTTTCAACTTGGAAAGGAAGGCGGAAAGATATTTCCGCGGAAGCCAAAATTAGGAATCGCTTCAGCCAAAAAACTGGCGCGCAAAGTGTCATCAGACACGGTCCCTTATTCAGAACTGTGTATGATATGTGGACATCACGAATGATTCAGATAGCTTTACCCGTGTGTGATGAGTTTGAACGTCGAAAGTTTTGGTTCGAATTTCCATGTTTACAGTGGTCATCCACGTCATTGCATAATTTGGGTACACAAAGGAGACTGCAACACACCTACACTTCTTAATCGAGCAAGTTCAGCAATTAAACAAAGCTAGCTGACCTAAACATTCCTCTAACAAATTAAATACCGGCGCTCTTACTTATACAAAACAAAGAGTACTACTATGGCTGGTGCTCGTGGATCTCTGCCACCGCCTCCATGTCCAGCTCACGCCCGACGGTCTCCTGGGGAAGGGGCTCCATGGCATCCATCGCACCATACTTGGCAAGCGTGTCGCCATCCGTGTCTGCCATCTCTTTGGAAAAGGCCGCCATGAGCTGGGCATGGGTGGACGCGATATTGGCTTGGAAGGACTCCGTTGTCGCATGGTATGCGGCGGAGGAATGGATGGCTGCTCGAACGCTCTCGGCAATTTCCAGCTCTTCGGTCGTGGGTTGTCGACCGTTGTCGGAGAAGGTTCGTTCGATTTTTGCGGTGACCGCCAAGAGGTGGGCATGGGCGGCCTCGACATGATCGTGGGCGGCCTCCATCAGGGCTAAGGCTACCGCTGCAGAACGGATAGCTGCTGTGCCGCGCTTGCCGGTTGCTATCCCCGAGGCAGATGTTGCTGCCACCACCTGAAGAGCAATAGCAGCCGTTTGGGCTGCCTTTGCTGCCCGGTCACAGATTGCGGCTGTGCTCTTGCACCTTGTTAGCACGCGGATGGTGGCTGCGGCCGCACTCTCACCGGAGTGGTCTACCGAAGTTGCCCTCACGATGTGGGTCCACATGCGCATCTTTCACGAGCGACGATTAAACTGTGAAATGATATTTTGGGAGCGAGTAGTGTGCTTGAGACGTCGGCTGTGGACTGTAGCCGAAGCACCTTCTCACGTAAGCCATAGGCGTACTATACACCAACGATGCTCCAGCATATTTTGTGCTGCATCTCACACGGTTGCTAATAATAAACTATGTGCGATCTACTTGATTTTTAATCTTGAATTAAATTACATAATGGGGTCGCAGTGGCAATGGACGGTGTTTGAATTGCTAGACCTTTTATCTGGAGTGAACAGGCAACTATATGTGTGTCGTAAAAGAATTGGAATTATTCAGGGTTTGTTTGAACATTTTATACATTAAATTGGTTTTCTAGCCATTTCAGGTGCATAATTCATATTTTAACTACATGCACATGCTCCAGTGCATATAAACTGGTTGAAAGATCAAATATGTGTCCTTGGGTGCATTCTTAGGTCCCATGCAAGAAATAGGAATGAATTTCAAACACCAGGGCACTGTTGATTGCCGGCAAAACATTGAGATGCCTGGTTTTTAAATTCTAGTAAATCCAAAACTCGTCTGAAATTCATGAAACTTGGCATGCTATCATGGAACCCCATCAACATGCCATGGTAAATTGTTGTCCCGTTTGGGGCAGGTTTGGGCATATGCTTCTCACAAACCAGAGCTTCTCACCACAAGCATCATGGTTTCGGTAGGGAACGTCCCACCTTTGGGGTCAAAACGATACCCACTGCCTCATATTGCTTCCAAATTTTTTCTCGTGTCAACATATAACAACAGAAGTGTTGTGTCAATTTTTGTGATTTTTTGTGGTTTGTTTGGACATTTTTATGCATTAACTAAGTTTTCAATGCATTTATGTGCATAATTCAAATTTGAAATACATGCACATGCTCCAGTGCATATAAATTGGTTGAAAAACAAATATGTGTCCTTGGGTGCATGCTTAGGTGCCATGCAAGAAATGGGAATGAATTTCAAACACCAGGGCACTGTTGATTGCTGGGAAAACATTGAAATGCCTCGTTTTTAAATTCTAGTAAATCCAAAACTCATATGAAATTCATGAAACTTGGCATGCTTTCATGGAGCGGCATCAACATGCCGTGGTAAAATTGTTGTCCCGTTTGGGGCAGGTTTAGGTATATTCTTCTCACAAACCGGAGCTTCTCACAACAAGCATCATGGTTTTGGTAGGGAACGTCCCACCTTTGGGGTCAAGACGATACCCACTGCCTCTTATTGCTTCCAAATTTTTTCTTGTGTCAACATAGAACAATAGGAGTGTTGTGTCAATTTTTGTGATTTTTCGTGGTTCGTTTGGACATTTTTATGCATTAACTGAGTTTTCAATGCATTTATGTGCATAATTCAAATTTGAACTACATGCACATGCTCCAGTGCATATAAACTAGTTGAAAAATCAAATATGTGTCCTTGGGTGCATGCTTAGGTGCCATGCAAGAAATGGGAATGAATTTCAAACACCAGGGCACCGTTGATTGCCAGCAAAACATTGAGATGCCTGGTTTTTAAATTCTAGTAAATCCAAAACTCGTCTGAAATTCATGAAACTTGGCATGCTTTCATGGAGCGGCATCAACATGCCATGGTAAAATTGTTGTCCCGTTTGGGGCAGGTTTGGGTATATGCTTCTCACAAACCAGAGCTTCTCACCACAAGCATCATGGTTTCGGTAGGGAACGTCCCACCTTTGGGGTCAAAACGATACCCACTGCCTCATATTGCTTCCAAATTTTTTCTCGTGTCAACATATAACAACAGAAGTGTTGTGTCAATTTTTGTGATTTTTTGTGGTTTGTTTGGACATTTTTATGCATTAACTAAGTTTTCAATGCATTTATGTGCATAATTCAAATTTGAAATACATGCACATGCTCCAGTGCATATAAATTGGTTGAAAAACAAATATGTGTCCTTGGGTGCATGCTTAGGTGCCATGCAAGAAATGGGAATGAATTTCAAACACCAGGGCACTGTTGATTGCTGGGAAAACATTGAAATGCCTCGTTTTTAAATTCTAGTAAATCCAAAACTCATATGAAATTCATGAAACTTGGCATGCTTTCATGGAGCGGCATCAACATGCCGTGGTAAAATTGTTGTCCCGTTTGGGGCAGGTTTAGGTATATTCTTCTCACAAACCGGAGCTTCTCATAACAAGCATCATGGTTTTGGTAGGGAACGTCCCACCTTTGGGGTCAAGACGATACCCACTGCCTCTTATTGCTTCCAAATTTTTTCTTGTGTCAACATAGAACAATAGGAGTGTTGTGTCAATTTTTGTGATTTTTCGTGGTTCGTTTGGACATTTTTATGCATTAACTGAGTTTTCAATGCATTTATGTGCATAATTGAAATTTGAACTACATGCACATGCTCCAATGCATATAAATTGGTTGAAAAATCAAATATGTGTCCTTGGGTGCATGCTTAGGTCACATGCAGGAAATGGGAATGAATTTCAAACACTAGGGCACCGTTGATTGCCGGCAAAACATTGAGATGCCTGGTTTTTAAATTCTAGTAAATCCAAAACTCGCCTGAAATTCATGAAATTGGGCATGCAATCATGGAATGGCACCTGACATGCTGTGGTATTTCTTGTGTCCATTTGAGAGAAGGCGCAGTCGAATAATGATAGCCAACAAAGGCATTTTGAAAAAATAGCTACCACTTTAATATCTCAAATGTTTGTATAATTCAAACCATATGCGTTATGTTGACCATTCACGTGACACCATGTGTCTTGGTTTTAATTGTTGTAGGAAGTGCCGTGCGGAGAGCTGCTTGACCTTGACTGAATGGGAGGTGTGCGAGCGCCGTCCGGTGCACAGGCTAACCGAGAGGCGTGCAAGCTGTCCTCGAATGCACATGCTCATCGGGAAGCGTGCGAGCTGTATGTTGTGCAGGATCACTGGGATGCGAGCCCTTTGACTTCCATGGTCGTCCGCCTTGCTCGCATCCTCTCCATTAACGGCGCCCAACCCGCAGTTTAATTCACTTTTTAAATATAAAACAATCATTGCCAACATTTTGTTAGAACACCCGTATGCAAACCGACAACTTCCCCAGGAAGCCAAATGAAAATGTGCCGAGCAGGATTTCTGCTGCTCTTGATCGCAAACGTTTTAGATAGAACACCCGTACGCAAAGTGAGAGCAGCGCAGGATTTGTGCATCCCTTCAATGCAAACGGTTGTTTTGGATGACATGTGTGCAACCACGTACAAACAATTTGTTAAGATTTGTCAATCCTTGTAACACTGCGATTTGTCAAAATATGAAGCTAAAAATCACTAGCGGTATCTAATTTTTGCAACTAAAATTTAGTAATTAAGCATAGATTTCATTCATAGATTAAGCAGTCGTTCTTAATTTATACAAAAAGTTCAACACGACAGCTGAACCGACCAAACTTTTCCCCAATTGTTGGCAACCACATACTGATAGCTAGTTCAACTATATATACTATCTAATTTTAAGTACGTTGTACAGTTCCACCACATCTATAGTCAGATGAACTGAACAAAATAGCCCCTAAATACTACTACTACTGCGGAGGGGCTTTGTACTACTTCCGGCTGCCTCTCCTCTGCCGAGCACGCTCAGTAAGAGGCGGAGGAGGAGGAGCCTACCGACGAGCTAGGCAACCACAGTACGGTGCCTGCCACTATTGTAGCTTCAGCAATGCTCACCTCGAACGCCCTCTGCCGCTCCAGACGACCCCTCTCGAAGCGGTGGTTCTCCTCGTAGATATCTTGATTCCTTGCCTCTGAGGCGACGTGTGGCGCGGCCACGGTGGCAGTAAGGCTCTTTGCATGCTCGACGAGGCGCTCCTCCTCCTCCCGCAGGAACTCGGTGTAGCGTGCAAGGTCGCTGACGCACGTGCGGGCATCGATCTCTGCCTCCCGCCTTCGGCTGGCGGTGGCGGAGTGGGTGATGACCCCGGTGGTCGATGGTGGGCTAGCGGGCATGGCGGCCGACGACGGGGTGGCGTCCACGACCACCCCCTCCCACCTTCGGGCAGCGGTGGCGGAGCAGGTGATGGCCAAAGTGGCCGGCGGTGGGGTGGAGGCCACGACGGCCACCTCCCGCCTTCGGGCCGCAACGGCGGAGTCCGTGATGGCCCTGGCTTTTGACGGGGGTGTGGCGACAACGGCGGCCGGCAATAGCTGCCGACGGGCACCGGTGGCGGAGGTGTGGTGGGTGTTCTGCGCACACCCAATAGGGACGCCACGCGCACTACACTACGCCGGGGACTGTGCCGCCACCGCATTGTAGCCTCCCAGCTGGAGCTGTCCTGTGATGACGGCGGAGTGGCTGAGCGACGACGACCGACCGGTGCAATTGGCGATTGTGGGAGAAGTAGACAAGATAAGCTACATGGAGGGAGGGGAAAAATGCGATGCAGGAGTAACCGGCCGTGAGGGTTTATATAGCAGGCCGGTAAGCATCGGGATTTTGGGGGATTTCACTGAGTCGGGCGGGAAGCTTGCATGATAAGCTACGAGGTTGCGCGGGAATGGGCTTACCGATGATTTAATGGCGCCACTGTTTGACCAAAAGAATGCCCCCGTGCGCTGCGCAAGCTTGCGCTGTAAGCCGTCTGCGGCGACAAGACGTGTGAGATGAGGACGAAAGGCCACGTACACATACGGTTAATAAAAAACTGTTTGCAATTTAATTACCTGCTATACCACCGTCCCGTTTTATAAGTATGATTTAACTAATAAAATATGAATGCATGTCGCCAAAGATTATATAGTTGGATTTGTATTTGAACATACTTTGCAATTACATAATTTTTTAAACATGAATTAACATTTTGTTGGTTAAATTAGAGGGCAAAGTATGGCACAGAATATAAAGGAGACTATAAACTAGATGGAGGTGGTAGCACATGGCCGCTCTCTATGCAGCGACGCAACTGTCGGCCGGCTTGTAGGTGACCATTTCCTGCTTGTTCAACTGCGCTATGCGTGTGGTTGCTTGCAGTTCAGGCATCCGCGGCGCGCTCTACTCGCGTCCTGCTGCGCGTGCTCTACTCTCGCGTCCCTCCGGGTGCTCTACCCTCGTCCCTCCACGCGCGCTGCTAGTGTTTGGGGCTTGCGCATGATCACGCACGTTCGTGTGCAAGCAGTTGCACCGGGCGTGGAGCGACAATGCAGTTACCCGCTGCAAAAACTGCCATGCGGACACGTCGAGAATCCACGCCGCCTGGCTCTCTTTTATTCCTGCGGCCATTTACCTTCATCTCTCGTCTCACACGACACAATAAGCGCACCCACAAGGACACATACAAAGAGGACATCTAGTGGTTCCAATGGCGCTCCCTGTGGCTCCAATGGCACTCCCAGCGGCCGACGATGACAACGGCAGGCAGTTCACCACGCACCACGTAGTGGACACCCACGTAAGGGGGCAGGCCCTCTCGGTGGTGTACACGGACGATCCGATCTCGGTGGACAAGTACAGAGTGGTCGACTTCGACCTTGAGTACACCAGCGGTCGTGCCGGGCACGATCAGAAGGTTGTCATCGCCTAGTTGTGCGTGTGACATGACGTCCTCGTCTACGACTACCACCTTGCCACAAGGCCTTGCGAGCGTTTCTCTAGGCTTATCAACAGCTCCGACTACAGTTTCGCTATGGTGGACACCACCAACGATCTAAAAGCGCTCAAGGTTTCGGACTAGAAATGCCCGAATCTTGTCAACATCCAAAGCCACTACAAGGTCTGGGCCAGAGACAAAAACAAACTGAACTCCCTAGTTGACCTCGCCTCGGCCATCATCGATCCCTACTACATGAAGATGAAGAATGAGAGCAATAAGGACAGGAATGCCTGGCATAGTGTGTGGCATAAGAGACTGGATGAACAACATGTCAAGTCTGCGGACATGGACGCGTACACAAGCTATGAGATGTACAGGCGGATCGTTGACATGAGGAACTGTCTTCTTAATAACCCAGACGAGGGATCGAGCCACATAGCAGTGTCGGGAGCGTCACAAGAACTAGATGACTAGACGATCGTTTCTCCTACTTTAGAATGCACGCAATTGTTTATTGAGGTGTGTGAGAATGATCTGTATAGTCACTTATGTAATTGGATGTTTATTTCAGTTATATAATCTTGCATGCCGATTTTCCTCAACAAATCCTTGAGGTATTTCTCCTGAGATATGAAGACGCCCCTGCTGTTGACAAATACTTTAGAATGCCGTTGACGAATTTGAAGACCTAAGAAGAATTTCAGTTCTCCCATCATAGACATTTGATATTCCTCACTCTTCATATAGGCAAATTTGTCACTGTAACATTGGTTAGTACAACGAAAAATAATATTGTAACATCCCAAATTTCTAAATTTTGGAATGTTATATTACATAAATAGTTTTGATTGATTGTTTGATTGTGGTGTGGTTGCTTGTGTGAAATTGAGTGAAATTTGAAACTTTTTGGAAGTTAAATGAGAGGGAATAAAAGGACTTTTCGAAACTTTCACCTTGCATTTATGATCTCCATGAATTAAAATTCATTTCATCACAAAACCCTAGAGTGAAGATAATATGACTTCTTCCATTTAAGTAAATGAAAAGGGTTTTGAAAATATTTGAATTTCATTTGGAAATATTTCAAATTCAGAAACTTTATGCAACTCAATGAGTTTCATGAGAGAATATAAAATTCCTTCTTCAAATGCTAAGAAAGAGAGTTGGAAGTTTAAAATAATCAATTTTAAAGTCCCTTTGAAGGTATTTTGAAAATCATTTTCAATTTGCAGTTATTTGATTTTATTCAAATTGAAATAAGGGTAAAATGATTCCCTACAGTAGAAAAATGGAGAGAAATAAATTTGAAATTATTTTCGTATTTTAAAATATTTTTGTTTGGTTTTCAAATGAGCCAGCACCACTATTTGCTTTATTTAATTTCTTGTAGAATTTACTTGCCGCTAAAAATATGGTCATGCTTTAGAAAATATTTTTCTGAAAATTTTGATATATAATATGCCTATATTATATATTTTTATTATTTGTCGTTTTATTATATTTTTATTGTCTGTTTAAAAAAATCTTTTCGGCCGACCGAACTGGGCCGTGGCCCAGCTAGTCGGCCCACCACTTCGTTCCCGACCCCGAGTGGACTCCGCCGCCGCCACGACATCGCCGCCGCCGTGAACGAGGACTCCTCCTCCTGCCCCTTGCCCAAGCCACCGCTGCCCCCTCCCCTGGCCCCCTCTCTCCTCCTCACATTGTGCCACCGCCCACGCATCTCGCCGCCGCCGTCGAGCGTCGCAGCCACCAGCCGCTTCGCCGACGACCTCCACCGACGCCACCACCACATCCGCCGCCCCGCGCCGCACTCGTCACCATCTCCGCCGACCCCGTAGCCACCATGCCCGAAGCCGCCGTCGTCGACGAAACCCGCTGCCGGCCGACCGGTAAAAACCGCCACCGAACCGATCCGGTTTATTTTTTGGTTTTTCTTTTAAAACACAGTTTATTATATTAGGTTCGGTAGTGAACGTTCCTAGGATTAGGTTCGGTAGTTAATAGATTCGTTGGATTAGGTTCCGTAGCGAACGTTCGTTCGATAGATTTATTCTTTTTCTTTTTAATTTCTGCCAGGGACCTGTTCGTTAGTTTTCTTTTGTAGATTGGCCCCTGCTTTTCAATCTATCACAACTTTTTACTCGTGTGTCCAAATCCAACGAAACTAACGCCCAATTCTTCATTATGACCCCCTATATCCGGAGAACATATGAAAACCAACTTTTTAAAAAGTTAAATTTTGAATTAGATCAGATTTGAATTCAAACTTGTTTTGGCTATAACTTGAGTTTTATAACTCTGATTTAATTGAATCTTTTCGGAATTCAAAGCTCTTGACATGTACCCTCTGTTAAGATCAAAATCACACAATTTTTCTGCTGTTTAAAATATGTTTCTGTCTAGAAGGTTTATTTGATGGTTTTGAAGTTTTCTGGAATATTTACTGCGTTCTTTTGGATCTTTGAGTGTTTACTTGTTGTTATAATTTCTTGCTGACACTAGATTGATCGAAGTGTGACGAGTAGATCTATCATGAGTTATGAGTGCGAAAAATATTCATCAACAGTACAAGACAAGTTCACACGTTGATCATACTTTTCATACCCACTTTTTATGCATTAGCTACACCCCCAAACATTGCGTGAGTAGGATTGGGAACAAGTTGCTTTTGTTACGTGGTTGATGAGGTAGGTGAGGGAGTCCTGGATTAAGGGGTCCTCGGGCGTCCGGGCAATGTGACATGGGCCGGACTAATGGGCCATGAAGATAGAAGACAGAAGCCTTATTCCCGTGTCCGGATAGGATTCTCCTTGCCGTGGAAGGCAAGCTTGGCGTTCGGATATAAAGATTCCTTCCTCTGCAAACCAACTCTGTATAACCCTAGGTCCCTCTGGTGTCTATATAAAACGGGGGATTTCGTCCCTAGAGGCAACCATAATCATGCAGGCTATACTTATAGGGTTTAGCCATTATGATCTCGAGGTAGATCAACTCTTGTAACCC
This sequence comes from Triticum aestivum, assembly GCF_018294505.1. NCBI lineage: Eukaryota > Viridiplantae > Streptophyta > Magnoliopsida > Poales > Poaceae > Triticum > Triticum aestivum. The sequence continues at coordinate 481,439,215 of NC_057797.1, forward strand.
CATATTCATCCAAGATAATAAGGCGGGAAGTAGGGTTTTACCTCCATTGAGAGGGCCCGAACATGGTTAAACACCGTGTCCCTGTCTCCTATTACCTTCAATCCTCGAACGCATAGTTCGGGACCCCCTACCCGAGATCTACCGATTTTGACACCGACATTGGTGCTTACATTGAGAGTTGAACTGTGTCATCGGCAGAAGGATCGATGGCTCCATCAGTCGTCTACAATGATGCAGCCCTGAGGGAGGTCTTTCTCCCCGGCCAGATCTTTGTGTATGGCGGCTCGAGAGCTATGCCCTAGGTCACCAGATTAGTTATGGAAATGTGAATTATGTCGCTGATATCCGAGGAGACTTGATCTTCCAAGGGTTCGTGACCCCAACGTCCGCTCTGGCCTTAGATTGGGAGCGCATCACCAGGTCCGAAGACGGGATTCTTGAGCCCGCCGGACTCTCTGCGGCTATTAAGCCTAGTACAGGAGAGCCGGAGGAAGCAACGTCATCGGCAATCATCATGCAGCCGAACTCTTCTCTGGACACTGGCTCCGAATCCTCAGAGTCAGCATCATGTGAGCTCGGCCAAGGAGTTTTCTTCCCACCATACTCCACGAACTCTCTCCTCCTCGGCCAAACCTCGCCTTTAAGCGAGGCTCTGGACTTAATGTGATCCCACGTTATTATAGAGGGGCAGCGTCCAAACTACGCCCAGCCTGGACTAGGGGCTGAGGGCAGGGGATTTTACGTCTCACCCATGACCCACTTCATAGCCACTGTCAAGGACTTAACGGACATGCTCGATTACGGCTCCGAAGACATCGACGGTATGGACGACGATACCGAAGAAGAGAAGGCCTGAAACCCGCAGTTTACCGGACACTGGACGACCACCTCTTCGTATGACATGTACATGGTGGACACACCCAAAGAGGGTAACGATGATAACGAGAAAAATCCAGTTGAGGATACACCTCTAGAGACACAACCAAAGCACCGACATCAGCGGCGCCGCTCTAAATCACGCCGTGGAAAAGACAAGAATACCAGCACCGGAGACAACAATACTCCGGACGACGCCGAAGACCAAGAAGACTCCGTCGAGCCAACCTCTGAACAGGATGGTCGGGAAGATGGGCAAATTAGCCCTGATGAACAGGCTGTAAACAAAGACTCAGAGGATAGTAATTATCTTCCAATCTCCGAGGATGAGGTGAGCCTCGGTGACGAATACTTTATCATACCTGAGGAACCCACTGAACAGGAGCGCTTCAAGCGCCGACTAATAGCCCCTTCAAGGAGCCTGAAAAAGAAGTAGCAACAGCTTCAAGCTGACCAAGATCTGCTCAACGACAGGTGGACTAATGTCCTGGCAGACGAGGAATACGGCCTCAGGCGCTCAACCAAGAGTTGCCCAAAGCGTAAGCCGTTACCCCAATTCGATGATGAGGCGCTAGAGCCCATACCATCAGTGTGTAACGCGACTGGTCGGCCACCACATGGCTGTGACAAAACAGCAACTCAAGCCGAACACTAGGCCGTACTACCTCGCCGAAAAAGTAGAGACACAACAGCTCGGGGATATATGTACAATCTATGGTAGGAGATGGAAAATAGAGCAGGTCAGACCAGATCGATCTATGGATCGCGGGGGCGTGCCCGGACGTGCGAGGACTGCTATCTAGGCGGGCGCGAGAAGCATCACCACCTTCAGGCCGAAAACCGCAGACAGAGTCCATCCGAGCTGCGTCACGACTTGGCCCGATATAGAGGCTCCTCACACCCCCTCCGCTTCACTGACGAAGTAATGGAGCACGAATTCCCAGAAGGGTTTAAACACGTGAATATCGAACCATATGATGGAACAACAGATCCCGCAGTATGGATTGAGGACTTTCTCTCCATATTCATATGGCTCGCGGTGATGATCTTCGTGCCATCAAATACCTCCCGCTAAAGCTCAAAGGACCAGCTTGGCACTGGTTAAATAGCCTGCTAGAAAACTCCAATGGCAGCTGGAAGGACTTGGAAGAGGCCTTCCGCGACAACTTCCAGGGTACATACGTCCGACCTCCGGATGCCGATGACCTAAGTCACATAGTTCAACAGCCCAGAGAGTCGGCCAGGAAATTCTGGACTAGGTTCCTAACTAAAAAGAACCAGATCATCGACTGCCCGGATGTCGAAGCCTTAGCGGCCTTTAAGCATAGCATTCGCGATGAATGGCTCGCCCGACACCTTGGCCAAGAAAAGCCAAAGTCCATGGCAGCCCTCATGGCACTTATGACCCACTATTGTGCGGGCGAAGATAGTTGGCTAGCCTGTAGCAGCAACAATGCGAACGAACCTGGCCCCTCTGAGGCCACAAATAGCAACGGCCAGCCCCGACGCAATAGGCACAAGCGTCAAAACAACAGTGACAATACCGATGACATGACGGTCAACACCGGATTCAGTGGCTCCAAGTCTGGTCAATGGAAGAAGCCATTTAAAAGAAGTAATCCAGGCTCATCCAGCTTGGACCGAATACTTGGTCGACCATGTCAGATCCACGACACCCTCGATAAACCCGCCAATCATACCAATAGAAGTTGTTGGGTCTTTAAACATGCCGGTAAGTTAAATACCGAGAATAAGGAGAAGGGGTCGCCAAGTGAGGACAAAGACGAGGATCCCTGTCCACCAAACAAAGGGGGACAGAAGAAATCCCCCCCAAGTCAAAACGGTGAACATGATATACGTCACTCATATCCCCAAGAGGGAACGCAAACGCGTGCTCAGGGATGTCTATGCGATAGAGCCAGTCGCCCCAAAATTCAATCCATGGCCATCTTGCCCGACCACGTCCGATCGCAGGGACCATCCGACCAGTATTCGTCACGGTGGCTCAGCCGCACTGGTCCTCGACCCAATCATTCATGGATTCCACCTCACGCGAGTCCTCATGGACGGTGGCAGCAGCCTTAACATGCTCTATCAGGACATAGTCCGCAAGATGGGCATCAATCCATCAAGGATCAAGCCCGCAAAAACTATCTTTAAAGGAGTAATACCACGTGTAGAGGCCCGTTGCACGGGCTCAATCACATTGGAAGTCGTCTTTGGATCACCGGACAACTTCCGAAGCGAGGACTTGATCTTCAACTTCGTCTCCTTCCGTAGTGGCTATCACGCACTACTCGGATGAACCGCATTTGCTCGCTTCAATGAGGTGCCACACTATGCCTATCTCAAACTCAAGATGCCCGGACCACGCGGTGTAATAATAGTCAACGGAAACATGGAACACTCCCTTCGTACCAAGGAGCACACCGCAGCCCGGGCAGAGGAAGTACAAGGCGGCCTTATCAAGCAGAACATAATTTCAGCGGCCAAGCCCCCGGACACTATTAAAAGAGTCCGGATTACTCCGCAGCATGAAAGTCCTGCTCGTCAGGAGTTCGACTAGCAATTCGGCCTCCGTCTCAGTCCCGACCAAACTGTGGCGTACGTACCACGCGTACATAACTACGCACTAAAAATACCATGGGCAAAGACGGAGGCAAAACTCGATCATGGTCCACAATATGGCTTGACCTTATCTAGACACTCATACTTTCCCTTTTCTGTCTATCCTTTTCAGGCTTCTTTTCCGCAGGCTCCTCACGACGACCTGATCATCAATCCTTTCGAAGGATAAACATACCAAGGAGGCAAGCAGCATAGACGTGTGGCAGAATATTTAGATGATCTTCTTGACGATCACATTGCCTATTTTCAGGACCCACACGCAGCTTCCCCTTGGTCTCGGCATGTTAAATAGCCCTGTTTCTTATCGCATTATTTGTACAAATACACTTTGACGTATAAATTAGATTATAATAGAAACAGTTTGCGGCCCAACATATGTGGCACTGGCTTACTCCTTCATTATATTCCACAATTTTTATTGATTGCACCTGTACACTTTGGTACGACTTAACTCGCCAGGGGCTCCATTTCGCTCCATACGTTTGCAACAAGTCCGAACACTTTTTACAGTATAATTCGGCGCCCTGAATATAGAATTATATGCATCGGCTCTGAATCATGTCTTTGGTCAATAGTTGGGTTGCCCGGCTCCTATGCTTGCTACCTTACGTTCCGTCTTATCGGCTAGGGTAGTAAAGGGAGAACTACTGCGATTGTGTTTCTGGTTTATCCTGATAAACACCTCAGTAGAGAAAGCCGAAAACTGACTATCATGATGCGGCAAGAGCTGCTCAGCTATTTGGTGGCCAAACATAAATCTCTTGCGATTTTTTCCGCATTGTGCGACGGATCGGCCTCCACCCGATCAGGTGTCTATAGCACCCTAGTTCAGATAAACAAATACTAACTAGGGGCCGCGCCTACACTGCTATTGTCAAACTCCTATGGCTAAGTAAGGGTGATAAAGCCACATAGTCGGATTGCCTGGTTCGCTGCACTAAACACCTCCTTCAAGGACCAAACTCATGGGTTAAGTGTGTTTAGGTTCCAACCCGAACACCCCCGTACTGCCTACATGGGGGCTGAAGCCGATGACTAGCAAACTCTCAGATTTAATAAAACTGTCGCACATGAGGAAATATTTTCAAAAAAACAACAAGCAATATATTACATATTGGCTTTGTTCCATAATACGGGACCGGATAACATGAATACATTCATTCAAAGATAATGTCCTTCGCACACTGGCCCTCTACAATGCGGGACCCTTCGAAGACATCATCAAAATACCGCTCGGGAGTGCGGTGCTCTTTGCCCACAGGCTGTCCCTCGGTGGCAAGCTTGACGGCATCCATCTTCGCCCACTGTACCTTGACACGAGTGAAGGCCATCTGCGCACCTTCAATACAGACCGACCGCTTTATGGCATCAAGCCAAGGGCAGGCCTCGACCAACCGCTTCACGAGCCCGAAGTGGCTGCTAGGCATGGCTTTGGTAGGCCATAGACGGATTATCGAATCCTGCATGGCCAATCCAGCCACCCTATGCAGTTCGGTCAGCTGCTTCAACTGATCGTTAAGGGGCATTGGATCCTCTGACGCAAGGTATTGCGACCAGAATAGCTTCTCCGTTGAGCTCCCCGCTTCAGCTCGGAAGAACTCCGCAGCATCAGCAACACTGCGAGGCAGATCCGCAAACACTGCTGGAGAACTCCAAATCCGGGTCAGTAAGAGGTACCTTTTCTTCACAAATTTTCTCTGCATAACAAAGGCCTTACTTGCCGCAATCTGCTTGGCCTCCTGGATTTCCCGGAAGGTGCCCTGGGCTTCAACCCAGGCCTCTTGTGTGCTTTGGCGGGCCTTGGCAAGTTCGGACTCTTGGTCCGCAATCTTGCGCTCCAAGGACTCGCATTTGTTTATGGCGTCCTTGAGCTCCTGCTGAACCTCCCCGACCATTGACTTGTGTTTTTTGCAGGAGGCTTGTTCCTTCTCCGATTTCTTCTGGGCCTCAGCCAGCGCATTCTTGAGGGACTCCACCTTAGCCGCAGCTCTTATGAAACATCATAATAACATGATCAACACAAACAATTCATATCATTTTAGATCTGAATAGGCCATTGCATACCTTGCTTGTCCTCTAGTTGTCTTTTGACATGGCCGAGCTCTTCATCGGCCTGCTCCAGACTCTGTTTTAGTTTGGATACTTCGGCGGAATGGGAGGTCATACCCAGCATCGATGCCTGCTTATTCACACAGACATATATGATTAGTCTCCTACGAAATTAATTGATCCTCTGTCCGGCCTTTCTTTTTGAACACCGGACAGAGTCTCAGGAGCTACTGTCCGTACTACAACATTCTTTTTGCATAATTACGTCACATACCTCAAAGCCTGTTAGAAGGCTGGTGCAGGCTTCGGTCAGTCCGCTCTTAGCTGACTGAACCCTCCCAACCACCGTACCAATAAGGATATAGTGTTCTTCTATAATGGAAGCACCTTAAAGCGCTTCCACTAGAGTATCCGGTGCCTCTGGATGGACAGAGGTCACAGGCGGAATAGGTGCACCTCCTTCTTTCGAAGGAGGCTTCTTACCTGATTCCAGAGCCGTACGGGCCTCCGGAATTGTATTCGGCTGGGGGCCGAATTGGGTATGGCCCCCATCGCCAGTCTCCATGGGGGTCTGCTCCCCCATGTGTCCGTCGGCCGAGGTATCACCCTCTGGCGCCACCTTGACGGCCTCTTGTACGTCTCCCTGGCCTAGGAGGGTCCTTCGGGACAACACTTCGGCGTTGTCCGTAGTCTTGGGGGAGGAGGCCGGCGGAGGCGACCCGCTGTCCATCACATTTGGATCCAGGGAATTCCCCGAAGATGAGGATCGCTAGAGGTGGACTTGGGCCGGACTGCAACACATGATTCAATGTGTTAAAACCACAAAGTAAAGGAGCTAGATATATATGTGCATGAATGCCTTTGAGTACTTATGATCTGGCCAGGGGCTTCTCCCTGGGAATTCACTCAGGGCTGCTATCGGTGTCTGATTCGGAATTGTTCGCAAGGAAGACCCTCCCTTTCTTGGACGCCTCTGCCTCTGCCTCCAGAATCATGAAGGCCGCCTTTTTCTTCGTTCCCCCCTCGGGAGGGGGGGGATAATTGCTTTCCTCCTCGTCGTCGTTCTCGGTGGGAGAGGAGTGGGTTTCGGCACCTTCGGATGTTGCATCCGAAGTGCCTTTACGGCGGAGGCCGCTTCTTGCCTCCTGACCCATTTTCTTGGCCTTCTTCTCTGGCACCTTGTAGGGTGCTGGAACCAGCATCTTCGTCATAAGTGGGATAGCTGGGCTTTCAGGTAGCAGAGCCGGACAATGGATCCGCTCCACCTTCTTTATCCAGCCCTGAAAAGACAATGGAGAAGCTTAGACGTCTTGCTTGAATGCACAGGAAGATATATACCTTGAAGTATTAAGAACTTACGGGGCTGGCTGGATGAGTCAGGTTGTATCTGTGGTCCTCGGGCGTCTTCGGCCATGACTGATTGGCACTGAAAAGCACCTTCCAAATACCTTCGTGCGTGGAGCCAAAGAACTGCTGCAAGGTCTGGTGCTTGGCCGGATCGAACTCCCACAAATGGCAAGTCCAGCTTTGGCAAGGAAGGATCCGACGAAAAAGCATCACCTGGATCACACAGACGAGCTTGATGGTCTTGTCCACCATGCTCTTGATGCGCGTCTGTAGTGCTGACACCTCGTCTAATGACGCCCAGTCGAGGCCCTCGTTTAGCGAGGAGGTAAGCCGCATTAGGGGCCCGGACTTGAATTCGGGAGCCGCAACCCAGGTGGTGTCGTGGGGCTCTGTGACATAGAACCACTGCTGCTGCCACCCTTTGACGGTCTCCACAAAGGTTCCGGTGGGCCATGTGACGTTGGACAGTTTGCTCACCATGGCGCCTCCGCACTCTACATGTTGACCATTCACCACTTTTGGCTTCACATTGAAGATCTTTAGCCATTATCCTAAGTGGGGTGGGATGCGGAGGAAGGCCTCACACACGACAATGAATGCCGAGATGTTGAGGAAAGAATTAGGGGCTAGATTGTGGAGATCTAGCCCGTAGTAGAACACGAGTTCGTGGATGAAGGGGTGGAGGGGAAATCCTAACCCACGGATGAAGTGGGGGATGAATACCACCCTCTCGTTGGGCTCCGGGGTACCCCGCTTCCCAGAGCTCCATGATGTTCTCCTCCATGACAGAGGAAGCCATCCACTTGCTCTGCGCTCCAGATCCGGAAATGGTAGGGGTGCTTTTTGGGGGCGGAATGGATGGAAGCTTGGGCGTTGGAGCTCGAGAACGGATGGGCAGAGAGGAAGAAGGCGTGGGTGAAAGAGTGGATCCTTATCCTCTTATAAAGGCAGTGAATATCAAGCGCCTCTCCACTCGGCTTAAAACTCGCCTATTCCTCAAGGGTCATGCAGACCGCACCATTGGATTAACCATGCCCGTATTGATGAGAATCCCGCGATAAGGGGACATGATCTCTGCTTCGACAAGACGTGCCAATGAAAACCGCACCTTGAAATGTGGAGCGGGAAGCTAAAGAACAGTTCGAAATAATGACCGAGCAGGGACGTAACATGTCGCTACAAAAGTTGTCAGTAGATGGGACTTGTGAAATATCTCTTTGCGACTGTGTGTGGTGCCTGTTTTGCAGAGTCGGACATGCTTTCTGTGTTCGAAGACTACTTTGAAGTATTCAGAGGAGGAACCCGCCTTGCAATGCTGAAGACAATTTGCGCGCCGGACACGTCGTCATTGAAGCCTGGTTCAGGGGCTACTGATAGAGTCCTGGATTAAGGGGTCATCGGTCGTCCGGGCAATGTGACATGGGACGGACTAATGGGCCATGAAGATACAAGACAGAAGACTTCTTCCTGTGTCCGGATAGGATTCTCCTTGGCGTGGAAGGCAAGCTTGGCGTCCGGATATGTAGATTCCTTCCTCTGCAAACCGAATCTGTATAACCCTAGGTCCCTCCGGTGTCTATATAAACCAGGGGGTTTCGTCCGTAGAGGCAATCATAATCATACATGCTAGACTTCTAGGTTTTAGCCATTATGATCTCGAGGTAGATCAACTCTTGTAACCCCATAGTCATCCAAGACAATCAAGTAGGAAGTAGGGTATTACCTCCATCGAGAGGGCCCGAACCTGGGTAAACACCATGTCCCTGTCTCCTATTACCTTTGATCCTCAGACGCACAGTTCGGGACCCCTACCCGAGATCTGCCGATTTTGACACCGACAGTAGGAACCTAATACCTTTTATCACCCCGGTAATATACGTTATACTCATATTGCTTAGCCATGCTCGTAGACGGGGATTGGTATGTGAGAATCATGCAAGTTGTGAGAGATATAGTAATTCAGGGTAACTTTAAGGTGGCAACATTAACATACATCTGGGTGGAATGGTTGGGACACCCTAGGGAAACCAGTGGCTTGCTCGGACACCTAGGGAATCCAATGTTGTCCTAGCAGATCCTGGGGTATCCGTGTGACCATCCTATGGAATGCCACCTAGGCTCAAAGGGATCATAAGATTATTCATGCTAGAAACTTTTGTGTGCAGCCACATGCCATTATGGGCTCTGACATAGTTAAGTAAGTTGTGGGAAACCTTTCCATGATAGACTAGCAGATGTAGGGGGATTGTAGGTGTACCGACCTATCTATCGGTTAAGGGGACCTCTTTGAAAACACTATATCTCGATCATCCAGCTATCAAACATCAGGTTGTGCAAGAAAATCAACGGAGGAGATCATGTCTTGTGGGGAAAAGTGTGCAAACCTCTGCAGAGTGTACAAATGAATCATGATTTTCCGTGTCCCCGGTTATGGACATTTTAAGTATCTAGTATTTGAATTATTGGTTGATCTCATCACTCTATTTAACGAAACTGTTGGGTTATTAACGATTTGGTGATTTTGGGATTGAGTTGGGGTTACCTTCTCAATATGGGTAATTTAACTTAGTAGTAAATACAATTTATTCCTTTGTTGTAGGGGAAAATTAGCTTTCTGAAAAATATAAACTTAGAGCCTCCACCAGCCAAATATGCATATAGAGATAGACAATTCTCATTATTACTCTATGGTGTGAAATTTCCAGTACATTCAATGTACTGACCTATATGGTTGCAATGTCTCATGTTACAGGATTGTTATGACGAGTAAGTGATACGTTAGGGTTATGATGTCTACATTCAACTTTGCCATTGGTGTTGTTGGGACTCCACAGCTTTGTTGTTTCTTCTGCTATACAGATTGAGGTAATAGTATTTATGTTACTCTATACATGTGATTTACCTCTGTTATAAATCCTCGAGTATTGTGTGTGTCAACATACCGATCCAGCAATGACACTTAAGCACAGAGACTTCGATCCATTCGGGTCGGGTCGCTACAAATATCATCAACATAGATTTGGCACACGAATAATTCATCATCATAGGTTTTGGTGAAAAGAGTTGGTTCAAGTGAACCGAGTTTGAAGCCTTTCTTCATGAGGAATTCCTTCAAAGTATCATACCACGCCTAAGGGGCCTACTTGAGGCCATAGAGGGCCTTATTGAGTCCGAAGACTTGGCCAGGATGCTTTGGATCTTCAAAACCTGGGGGTTGAGCAACATATACTTCTTCATCAAGCTTACCATTGAGGAATGCACTTTTCACATCCATTTGATATAAGATGATATTATGATGGTTAGCATAAGTAAGCAATATGCGAGTAGCCTGAAGTCTAGCAACAGGTGCAAAACTTTCATCGAAATCAATTCCTTCAACCTGTGTGTAACCTTGAGCTACTAGTCATGCCTTATTCCTCACCACAAGGCCATTTTCATCTTGCTTGTTGTGATAGATCCATTTGGTGATGATGATATTGTGCTTGCGTGGGTCTGGTCGCTTGACAAGTTCCCAGACATTTCTGAGCTCGAATTGATGTAATTCCTCTTGCATTGCTTGAATCCACTCAGGCTCCAGAAATGCCTCATCTACTTTCGTGGGCTCTGTGATAGAGACAAAAGCAAAGTGCCCTCAAAAGTTGGATAAATGTGAAGCTTTTGAGCATGTGAGAGGACCTGGTGCTTTCGTGTCGTTGATGATTCTCTCAATCTGCTCTTCATTAGCAATGCGAGGATGAGCGGGTTGACGACATTGAGTGGGCTTAGAATTTTCTTCAGAGCCAGTTTCCTCAGTTGCATCAGCATGATGTTCTTCACGTTCTGGAATCTTCTTCAATAGATTCTTTGGTAGTAATGACATCCTCAGTAGCCTTGAACTTAATGGATTCCTCATGTGACATTTCATCTAGCATAGGAGGTAGGTGCTCTCTTTGCCAGCCACTAGTTTCATCGAACCGCACATCTATAGTTTCAACAACCTTGTGGTGATAGGTGTTGAACACTCTGTAGGTGTGCGAGTCCTTTCCGTAACCAAGCATAAAACCTTCATGTGCTATCGATGCAAATATAGAATTGTGATGAGGATCTATAATCCAACATTTAGCATCGAAGACTTTGAAATAACTCACATTGGGTTTCTTGTGAGTGAAGAGTTCATAGGAGGTCTTTTTGAAGAATTTGTGAAGATATACACTGTTGATGATATGGTATGCAGTATCAATTGCCTCAGGCCAGAAGCGAGGAGGTGTCTTGTATTCATCAAGCATAGTGCAAGCCATCTCAATAAGAGTCCTGTTCTTGTGCTCCACGACGCCATTTTGCTGAGGAGTATAAGGTGCAGATAACTCGTGATTAATACCAAGTTCATCAAGATAGTCATCAAGACCAGTGTCTTTGAACTTGGTCCCATTGTCACTTCTAATGTGCTTGATCTTTACACCAAAGTTGGTCTCTTTCCAGCGGAGTCCGGGAAGTGAACATGGTTCTTGTGTTATGCTTGAACGTAAATAGTTTCAGGATCACTTCTTGATCATTTCTAGTTCACGACCATGCTTTGCTTCTCTTCTCGCTCTCATTTGCATAAGTTAGCCACCATATATGCTAGTGCTTGCTGCAGCTCCACCTCACTACCTTTTCCGACCCATAAGCTTAAATAGTTTTGATCGCGAGGGTGTGAGATTGCTGAGTCCCCGTGGCTCACAGATACTTCCAACCAGTTGCAGGTGTCGATGATACCAGTGCAGGTGACGCAACTGAGCTCAAGTGGGAGCTCGATGAAGATCTTGTTCGTTGTGTTGTTTCGTTTCCTGACGATTAGTAGAGGAGCCCAGTTGGGGCGATCGGGGATCTAGCATTTGGGGTGGTCTTTCTTTTATTTTGGTTCCGTAGTCGGACCTTGATTGTATTCTAGATGATGAAATGCTATATTTATGTATTGTGTGAAGTGGCGATTGTAAGCCAACTCTTTATCCCTTCCTTATTCAGTACATGGGATGTGTAAAGATTACCCCTCTTGTGACATGCCTACCATGCGGTTATGCCTCTAAGTCGTGCTCCGACACATGGGAGATATAGCCGCATCATGGGTGTTACATTAGCTTCAAGAGTGGACTGCTGCTAGTGCGACACAAATAAGTGTACCTCTTGAGCACTTGCGTTGGTTTTCCCTTGAAGAGGAAAGGGTGATGCAACAAAGTAGCGTAAGTATTTCCCTCAGTTTTTGAGAACCAAGGTATCAATCAAGTAGGAGGCCACGCACGAGTCCCTCGCACCTACACAAACAAATAAATCATCGCAACCAATGGGATAAGGGGTTGTCAATCCCTACACGGTCACTTACGAGAGTGAGATCTGATAGATATGATAAGATAAGATTTTTGGTATTTTTATGATAAAGATGCAAAGTAAAATAAAAGGCAGTAAAAATAACTAAGTGTTGGAAGATTAATATGATGGAAAATAGACCCGGGGCCATAGGTTTCACTAGTGGCTTCTCTCAAGAGCATAAATATTCAGGATGGGTAAACAAATTATTGTTGAGCAATTGACATAATTGAGCATAGTTATGAGAATATCTAGGTATGATCATGTATATAGGCATCACGTCCGAGACAAGTAGACTGACTCCTGCCTGCATCTACTACTATTACTCCACACATTGACCGCTATCCAGCATGCATCTAGAGTATTAAGTTCAAGAGAACAGAGTAACGCTTTAAGCAAGATGACATGATGTAGAGGGATAAACTCATGCAATATGATATAAACCCCATCTTGTTATCCTCGATGGCAACAATACAATACGTGCCTTGCTGCCCCTACTGTCACTGGGAAAGGACACCGCAAGATTGAACCCAAAGCTAAGCACTTCTCCCATTGCAAGAAAGATCAATCTAGTAGGCCAAACCAAACTGATAATTCAAAGAGACTTGCAAAGATAACCAATCATACATAAAAGAATTCAGAGAAGATTCAAATATTGTTCATTGATAAACTTGATCATAAACCCACAATTCATCGATCTCAACAAACACACCGCAAAAGAAGATTACATCGAATAGATCTCCACAAGAGAGGGGGAGAACTTTGTATTGAGATCCAAAAAGCGAGAAGAAGCCATCTAGCTAGTAACTATGGACCCGAAGGTCTAAGATAAACTACTCACACTTCATCGGAGAGGCTATGGTGTTGATGTAGAAGCCCTCTGTGATCGATGCCCCCTTCGGCGGAGCTCCGGAAAAAGGCCCCAAGATGGGATCTCGTGGATACAGAAAGTTACGGCGGTGGAATTAGTGTTTTGGCTCTGTATCTAGTAGTTTGGGGGTACATAGGTATATATAGGAGGAAGGAGTACGTCGGTGGAGCAACAGGGGGCCCACGAGGGTGGAGGGCGCGCCCCCTACCTCGTGGCCTCCTGGTGGATGTCTTGACGTAGGGTCCAAGTCCTCTGGATCACGTTTGTTCCGAAAATCACGTTCCCGAAGGTTTTATTCCGTTTGGACTCTGTTTGATATTCTTTTCTGTGAAACCCTAAAATAGGCAAAAAGCAACAATTCTGGGCTGGGCCTCCGGTTAATAGGTTAGTCCCAAAAATAATATAAAAGTGTATAATAAAGCCCAATAATGTCCAGTACAGAATATAATATAGCATGGAACAATCAAAATTTATAGATACGTTGGAGACGTATCAAGCAGCTACACAGATCATAGTGTAGATATAACGGGAAAACCATAAGCATTAGAGGAAAATCAGCAAAGTGGAACTTGCTGGAATATATGTGCTAGTATTGCCGGTGCGGCTAGAAAGGCTTCGGATACCATCTCTCTTCAACTGAAGGTGCGGTATTGTTAATATCAGTATAACTCTCAAAGGCGACACAGCTCCCCGCATTTCCTTGCTATTCTTATAGGATTCAAGTGGGCAGGCCACTGCAAATCCTATTCCCATGTTTACAAAATCCTATGAATCAAAGAGGCCCGAAGAGTTCAAAGTGTCCATACCAACCGACCGTATAGACCTCTACACTGCAAATGTCCCTGCTCATCTTCACTACAAGGAACATACTGTACTACTATCATACTCCCTCCGTTCAAAAATATAAGTCTTGGTAGAGATTTCCAATATGGATCACATACAGATGTATCCAGATACATCTTGGAGTGTAGATTCACTCATTTTGCTCCATATGTAGTCCATGGTGGAATCTATACGAAGACTTGTATTTCGGAATGAAGAGAGTACTTATTAAAGAAGAAAGGAAGAGGAACATGCTACAGAAGAGTAAGCAGATTTTGGATAATAAAATGTTCGTTGCGCAGTGCCCACACATGATGAACCAGAGCACATTAAGAAAGCAACTCCCTGCTGTCTCTCTATATGTGGTGCACGTGCTTTTTTGAAAGTAAAGTAGGAACATTAGCTGACCAACTAAATATTATTTGTTTTAGTAATATCAGCATCATATCAGATTCATACTTGAGCAACAAGTTTGGAATTATGAGTGGCACGTTGTTTAGCTTGATGGATTCAGGAGCAGTGCTAAGCAGGTACGATGATGGTACTGAATATAAAGGCATGTCTGCATGCAAGTCACGTGACTTTTGTCATTATGGTCAGTCGACCATTTCAGGCGCTTGGATGAAGATCCTACGTCTCCTAGCCCTTCTATGTCCTCGTCTCTAATTCTTCCCATACAGATTACCGCACGGGCCGCCGGCCGGACCACCTGCCCCACTGCCTGTGTTCCTCCACCACCCCCACCCCCACCCCTGCCCCCACCCGCATCGAGTTTTCTTCGTTCGGTGAGGCCCCACCACCGCCCCCCACAACCAAAGTCCCCACCCGAGCCCCTTCGATCGCACCGGCGAACTCCGGCGAGCTCTGAAAAATTGACTGGCCCAATTTTGAAATTTAGTGTACTGTGATTTAACTAGTGTGGAATATAAAAGGGGGAAACCATAAGCACTGGGAGTATAGTGTTGAGCGTGCCATGGTGGATCTGAAGGTGCAAACTGGACAAAGGCAACTTCGCAACCAATGTTTGCTTTCAATTAGCAAGTAAGGGATGGACCAGAAATCAGAGTAAAGCAGTGGCGATCTATTTTCTTGCTGCGATAAATAAGTTGAGCAGATACGAAAGAGTACCGCCTCTGGTGCGACGCCGTGTATGCATCTGCTGAGAATTTGATGGTGTTGCGGTAGCGATGGTTGTCGGCGGCATGGAAGCAGATCTAGGAGAGTAGACGGTGGTGGGTGTGGTGGACGAGATGGTCGTAGGAGCGGCACCGGCAAGGTGGACGACGGCGGGGATGAAGCGAGAGGACGGGATGCAAGGATCCCGGTCCGAAGCCGTGGATGAGAGAGGTCGATCTCTTGTAATGGACAGTGGCGTCGGGGTATCAGCTTCGACATGGTGGAGGAGGACGACGATGGATGGGGTGGTGGATGGAGGAGGCTGGGGTGGAGAGGGTGTTTTGGCGCCCATGGAGTACGAATGGGGAAATGGAGATGGAGAGGAAGGGGGGAACCATGTCTTCAGGGTGCGCTTGTCTCAAATGCGAGGAAATTTACAAACTTAGCCCCCGTTTCAAGTTTCCTACATCACATCAATATTAGTCGGTTGGGGATAGGACGATAATCTCGCATACACCGAATATTTGCCGATGAGAGTTTGTTTTTGGCGCCCACCGTGTATGAATCGGGGAGGGAGTCGATTTCGGCCGAGGACACACTATGTGTTGGCGCCCACCATGTATGAATCTGGGTGAGAGGCTGTTATGTCACATTTGAGTGAAATTACAAACCTACCCCTATCGAAACCTATAGAAATCGAGCAGATAGGCTTTGCGTGGCAGGGATAGGTAGTAGTAATTTCCATCTCGCGGATTTTGGTTTCGGGCGGTTACTGCGACTTTCCCCGCTTCGTTCAAATTTTGCACAGTGCACGTTTACCGTGCCAACTCAATTCTAATCCCATTTGTATTCTACTTTTTTCGAGCGGGATCCATTTTCGATTGGATTAAAATTCTATATACATCATTTTTTATATATACTTTCGAAAGCACAACATAGAATTCTGCTCTCTTATATGTATAATATGATTTACAAATACAATGATCTCAAAATCATAAGGTTGAATTCAAAAAATTAAACCAAATTATGTTCTACTAAAATGTATGGATGAGTAATATCTACATATTAAATAACATAGATGCGCGTGAATTCATACGAGTATGCATGTTTGATAGATCAATTTTGGTTCGAGTATGGATTACATGCATCATCATCTCGAATTGAAATATTTGAATCCCTTTTATGTTCACTCCTTTCACGCCCATCTCTCCCGCATGCATGCTCCTTCATGTAGCTATCACTCTCTTTTCTCCAGCTCACCCGCACGCTCACTTTATGTTTCTCCTATCCTCGCAAACATGGTCTCTCGACGTCTCCCTTGAGAAGTGTCACACTCTCCCTATCATTATACATTACACAGTTTTCATTATCTCTCACGTCTCTACCGTTCTCTCGTATCACTAGGTACCTAAGCTTTCTTTTTCACCACCACACACACAGTCCCCACTCGTCTTTCACTTTGTCTTTCTCTCTATGGGATTCTCTCACACACCCTATATGTCTCTAGATATGAATCATACCACTAAAATTACTCTCTCTCTCTCCTGTAGACACAACATTTGTTGCGGTCTCCTTTTCATCTCCATCCCAAACTGACATTATTCATTTGTTTATCGATCAGACAAACTCCCCCCTCTCTCTCTCTCACACACACACAACTCCTGCTTCCACTCCCCTTCCCGACTACCGTCTCTCTCTCACACACAGAACTCTCTCTTTCGCACCCTCGACTCGTATTTCTCTCACAAACATTTATCGGCTAGCCTCTAGATAGGTTTATACACCCGCACACTCGTGCTTCCACTATCGCATACATGTCTCTCTCCCGCTCCTTATATCTATGTAGATTTTTCTTCCCTTCTTGAGACACACCCTCTCGATCGTGCACACACACACTATCACCTCATTTTAAGCTGATACCTCTCGCACACACACTCTTTGTGTCTTTGTCGCACATGCACTACGTCCTCCTCCTCTCTCCCTCTCTCTCTCTTGCACACATGTGCTTTTTGCAACAACTAGCAAGATGCCCTTGCGTTGCACGGAACATGAAGATGCATTTCTATGAGTAGTTTATCTTGTGGGAGAAAAGGATGAACAACGGAAGGCCTTATTTGCAAGTGTGGAGAGGGGTGTGGGTATCTTTTTGCAAAATTGCCATAGTTTCGTTCCCATCTGTCAGATATAGATCAGACGGCCTATATTGCAGGATGGCAGGCACTCGATCATCACCGACTATGCTTTTTATAAGAGTAGGGATAAAAACAGAGTTGGTGATGATGGTGAGCCTGCCATCCTGCAATATAGGCTGTCCGATTTATATCTGACGGATAGGAACGAAACTATGGCAATTTACCTGCACTCCTCTCCACATTTGCAGATAAGGCCTTCCCTCGTTCATCCTATTCTCCCACAAGATCTTGATGTTCCATGCAATGCACGGGCATCTTGCTAGTAAGAGTATAAATTAGACATATAGCACTTCTCGAATCTTGAAACCAACAACATTCCTCCCTTATCTCATCGAAACTGCCAAAGGAATATATTTTGAGTGAAACATAACTTTTTTTAGTGATATACGTATTTCAAAACTATACTTTTTTTCTATCAAATCGGTGAATATGTATTAATCCACTTTGATCGTGTGGCAACGCATTTGCACATTGCTAGTAGTTATTATAATTTTTTGGACACCAGACAAATGGTGGAGTACATATACGAAGAGAAGAGGCGCACGCACACAGTCGGACTCTCGCTATCTCGCACACATGAGTGTTACATAAAGGCAACGTTAACAAATAAACCCTAAAACCCTAGGTGCACGATTACTGCATTCCTGGGTACTGGGTACGTGGTGGAGCGCACCTTTGTAGGAATAGTCAGCTCGCGTGATAATTTGATCCATAGGAGTTGATGGTCGGGACCACAGGTGAACGACTTGGAGGCGGTGGCTCGCCAGTTGCCACAGATCGAGTAGACACGTTTAAAATATCATTTTTAGCGGGGTTAAGAGTTCCGATTTTCAATGGCGCGTTATAAGTAGTAAGTAGTTTTTAGAACGATTGGTATGGAGCGAAAGTGGAATTCATAGTACTATGTACCTCCTTGGCGTATGGTTGTATGGGTTTATGTTGCGAGATGTTGAACCTGGTAGTTCTAGGGCAAATACTATGGTTTAGATTTAGATGTTGGTTTTCAGTAATGAAAATCGGAAGGGGGAAACCCTTCTTTGATTAAAAAAAACTACTACCTCCGTTCTGGTTTACTAGTCCCCATCGTATTTTGGGTCAAAGTTTGTCCACGAATTTTACTTGTAAAATGTGAATGGAAAACAAGATTTTGTTATACGCAAACAAAAAAGGACTGAGGGAGTGATTGCTCTAACACGGACGTGACCTCTCATAGGGCAGGCATGGAACCGGTGCGCCGGCCAAGAGGGCCCCACTCGCTGCAGGCCCTGTTGAACACGCCTCCTCGCCGCATGCAACCGGCTTCAGACTACCCCGCCTGCCTTCATTGAATTCACGCGTGTGCTAGAAACACGTCCTTCCGCGAGCCGGCAGGCATTTTTGAACACAAAAAATGACCAAAATATAATTAATTACGCGTGGTCTTGACTTGTTGTGCTCGCACTGGTAGCAGGAACTAGCGGTTTTTCTTTATTCATAACTCTCCTCAATTTTTTTGGCTTTGAAGTGAATCTTGATTGTGGACATTATGTATGAAGGTGGAGATATCTTTGAATATGAGTTTTATGTGGAAGTTGAACTTGGAATGTTGGGCTTGCGCGTGAACTATACCATGTCCAATGCTTCGTCTGTTATTGTTTGGAAAGTAATTGCTGTTATTATTTATTGGGTTAGTTGAGTTCAAACTAACCCAAACTAACTCTAACACATGGATCCAAACAGTGCCAAGGTTAGCTATTAGAGTACTACTACCTCCCTTCTAGTTTAAAGGGCTCGATTCAAAATTTTCACCTACTCTTAGCAAGATAGAGGCGGTGTAATAGTTTTTGTAGTTCTTCACAAAAAAATGTGTTTACCAATGCATGCATGAACACTAGTTACTCTAACCCCCCTCTATTCTTTAATTCTTTGCCACATCAGCATGTTTGCTATTCCCGTGTGCATGATACCAGCTAAGATACCACCATTATGGCCAGCCTTAATCATCACATGCAATAATTTAGTGCACCTTGAAATATGAACATGTGTGGACAGTGTATGTTTTTAATGATTTGAGACTATACCTAGCCCGGCATGCAAGATGAGACTTACTATGCAACGTTCCCCATACCTGCAGCAAGCCCATTCGTCTCCAAATATTTTCCTCTCCATGTGTGGAAACAATATGCCTGCCAGACTCTCCTTCTCCCTTCGGTGGTCCCACCATTCCACCCCGTGTGGAAAAAATCTGCATGCATGACTCTCCTCCCCCCCGTGCTCGTCCAATCCGTTGTGACCAGCAATATTTCCACCCCTTCCCTCCCCCGTAATTTACTCCAACAAATATGCCCACATATCCGGTTTATAGGGCTTAATTCAAAAATCTCACCAACCAAGGTAGATGATGAGTGGTGGAATAATTTTCATGGTTTGTAACAGCACTTAATCAATGCGCTTGTTTTTCTCAAAGAATTGTGTTTACCAATGCAGTAATTGCAATGCATGCATGCATGAAGTACATGCATTGGTCAAGTTTCTCATAATCCTCGCATGCAATGAATTAATGCACCTTGAAATCTGAGCATGTGATGGGAGTAGCTGTTATATTAATCACGCAACATATCTTCCGGGACGCTACTTCAGTTACTTAACTGCAGGTGCATTGGGTCACTGACATATGGGCCCAACAGGGTCTGGCCCACATGTCAGTGACACAACTGGACCTGCAGTTAACTCAGTGCAGCTCAGTCCATATCTTACGTAGGTGTGCCATAGCTCGCTATAAATACTGCGCCTCCCACGACATCGCTATCTCCTCCCCCTCACGTTCACGTTCATCGCTATCTCCTCCCCCTCCCTCTCACGTCGACCACCATGGCATTGCCCCTCCCAAGCCCTTGGTGCCCCTCGCTGCACCGCGCGGACGGTCACACGTCACCATTCCGTTCCTCGCCGCCACTAGTCGAGGAGGACGCGTCGGTGTTCCGCTCCTCGCCATGACGCATCGAGGTGGACACGTCGCTGTTCCGTTCCCCGCCTCCACTAGTCGAGTAGGACGCGTCGGAGTTTCGCTCCTCGCCGTGACGTGTCGAGGTGGATGCGTCGGCATTGCCAATCTCGCCAGCACGCGCGTCGGAGGACGCGTCGGCTCCCCGCTACGAGGAGAACGCCGCCGCGCCCATCGAGCCCCCCAGCCTTGAGAAGCTTTTGAAAGAAATGGATGTTGCCTTGTGGGAGGCTTTGCCTCTAGCAGATCGCGCCAAAATAGAGGCAGAGAAGAAGGCCGAGGAAGAGAAGTGCACCATGGAACAAGCTGCCTGGCAGGCATGCGTCCGAGAGAGTCAGGCAATTGGCTCTTTGGCAGAAGGCTCGTGCGAGGGATGAGAGGGTGGCGGAGGACGCCCGTGCCGAAGCCCTGAGTGCAATCGGGCATGAGCACCTCATCTATGCTTGGCGGTACGTGGACCAGGTGCACGCTTCCAGTGAAGAGGAGTACCTGTTGGCGCCGGATCACCACACCAGTGAGATCACGCTCGCCTGCCGGCAAGCCGCCAATCAACACATCGCGAGTTGCGAGGCTGAGGAAGAGGCATTGTGTCGGCGCGCTGGGAAACGTCCGGGCACCAGGGCACTCGTGGCGCCCTACAAGCGGTCCTGCGAGCGCTGTGGCTTTTAGTAGGAGTAGAATTTTTGTTTCGTAAGGCGATCTCATTAGTTTTGGGACGCAAATGATAAATCCCGAATGTTCAGGAATTATTAGTATCCTTAATTAAGTATGTAAAAGGGAAAGTTTGGAAACCTTGTGTATTCGTACGCATTTTGTAAGTACGTGCATATAGCACAAACTTTACTATATACTATCGCACTACACATCTCTCTATATATATGCTTGCAGACTATGCTACTCCCTCCATCCAGGTCAATAAGTCATCTTTGGTTGTGCACCGTGACCAAGAAGGAGGGAAGACTTATACACCTAGACGGAGGGAGTACTACTATTACTTATGTATGTGCAAATGCATGTTTTAACATTACGATGCGGTTTTTGTAAAAGTAGAAAAACAGCACTACTCAAGCTTGTGAAACGATTCAATGTAAAGCAAATGCAAAAATGCTCGTTTGATTGTTTACTTTTAGCTTCCTTCTCCGTGGTTATCTCTCTGTCGTACTTTGTACGGAGTATCTCACTGGTTGAAAAGGCATGCAAATTCCCAAACCGCTTCCTACACCATGTATCGATTTTTTTGCCTAGCAAGTTGTGAACTGCAATTGGAATTCCAGCTTGAGTACTACTATTAGTAGGAGTACCAAGGGCCAGTTCTTTTAGGCTTCTAGATTAGTAATCCCATAACTACTACCTCTGTCCTGGTTTATTGGTCCCCATTGTAATCTGTGTTAAATTTTGATCATAAATTTAACTAATGAAATGTTATCTTTGGTCAAAATTTAGCAGAAATTACAATGGTGAGGAATAAACCAGAACGAAGGTACTACAAGTAGTAGTTTAGAAGCCCAAATAAATGAGTGAGGCGCCTTAAAGTTACTCTCCACTGTGACTAGTCTTATGGGAAAAGCTGGGGAAGCCGCTAAAAGAACTGGCCCTAGGAGTAGTAGCTAGGGATACTAGGAGTAGTAGCTAGGGATCGAGTGTGCGAGATGAACCGGAAAAAGTAAATGCAGAGAGATGAAATGCAAAAAAGACGGAGGGATGTGATGGTTGCTTGTCCATTTATTTTACCAGGCCACTTATTACTGGGAGTGGTTGGGTTTTGTGATATGACGGCTTTACTACCGCGCCACGAGCGTGGTGAGACTCCCGTGCAGCGCCGCCCTCTACACTAGTACTTGGTCGTGGTTTACTACATCGGTCGTGGTTTATCCCCCATTGAATTTGAGTGAAGATTCAACTGACAAAATGTTAGTGCATGTCAACAAAAACAATATCGTTGGATTCGTATTTGAACATAGTTTTCAATGATATAATTTTAGGTGACATGCATCATCATTCATCATACTATATATAATGTTAGTTCAATTTTTGGTCGTACTAATCAATAGTAAGGTGCTCGTGCGTTGCACGGAAGAGTGAAATGCATTGATCGGGGAGTTATTTATTTTGACAAAGGATGTGGGGGTCATCTCATGTGTAACGGGTATCGATAGGTTTCTTCGGGTATTATTTCATCTCTAGAGCTCACAAACATCCGAGTGAAACAGATAAAAAAGTATCTTTTGCAAACAAAAGCGTTCAACTCTTCAACCTGCATCCAAAACTTGTGAAGAAATAACTCCTATTCTGCTTTGCAGGGAATGATCATCATGAATTAGTTTTTGAGTTTCCATTGTTATACATGTTGGCTACAGATGACATGGCACTTTCTTATAGTCAACAGTTGGCTATACTATTTAAGTATTAACCATGCCCTTATACACCTAGACGGAGGGATTAAATCAGGGTGACTTGGAAGGGGGCAGAGGATATGTAAGAAATGGTCCATCATAAGTCTTTCACCAGTACTGTAGTAAAAATTCATACATGGAAGATTCTAGACTAAACCATAAATGGATACACTTTTATTCATGCGCGATACTCCAATAGAGCAAGATCATCCATGGAAGTCTCCACATTCTTAGACAGCGGATTACATTGAGCCAAGACTAATGATCAACATTTAACTTGATAATGCAGATGTCCTGGTGAACCTCCTTAGAGTCCCCGTGCACATTGTTGGGGGTTAAATAACACCGTGCGTCTTCCATGTCCACATCGGCGGGAAGGTCCCAGCTCAGCAGAGTCCAAGTCAGCTTGACGTAGCCAGTGTCACCACCCACGTACCTCCGAGGGGTAGTAATAGTGAGCACGCACCCGTATATCGGCCTCGTGTCAGTGTTAGCGTCAGCGGCGTAGCCCCTAACGCACACTATAGAGAAGGGACGGCGGCCTGCACAGGCCTCGCCATTGCCCATGATCAAGAGGAAGACGCTAACGTCCTCCTCCGAGACTAGCAGACGACGATGATCCTTCAGCGACTCCGGCACGGTGAACGGGTAGCACGTCTCGTACTTGATGTTCTTCGCCAAGGGCCAGTAGTGATCGCCACACGCTTGCGTCAGGTGATGCATGATGTCCGCCGGCGAGCCCCAAAACGGCATCGGGCACTCACAGCAGTAGACGAAGGGCTCCTTGGAGGCATCGACCAGGCCGTCCATGAAACGTGAGTGGCTGTAGGGGACATTCCGCCGTTTGAATATATGAGCAAGTTACTACGAGTTTAGTCCAAATAAGCATAAAATAAATCATGACAGCTATAACAGACATTAAACTAATCATGCGGACTAGCATAGTTGATGAACAGATGGAATCTAGGACACAAACTAGAAACATAAATTCTACCATGATTTCGAACGGGAAGGACGGAAACACATACGGTGCAACACGAGCAACACCATTGGCGTTGAGGTTGTCGCCCATGTCGTTGAGGAAGAGGTTGGCGAGGTCGGGGAAGAAGTCGTCGCTGCTAGCAGTCGCGAGAGTGCGCTCCCCAAATTTCAAGAGCGCCTGCCGAATGGAGCGCAGGAGGGAGTGGCTGTAGGGACGTTGCGGCCGACGAATGGAGCGCAGGAGTAGCCCATGAAGCAGTAGATGGTGCTCCTCCCTAGTCTCTATTATTACCTCTTTCTCTACTACTCTTCTTTGTTTTTTATCTATATCTATACTACTATATAGTGTACCAACTTTGAAAATTTGAAACATGGGCCTAAGAAGTAATTTCAGCCATCGATAGGGTTAATCCTATGGTTCAAAATGCACGGATTCGCGTCTACAGTATCCACCATGCAGCTGGTTGTTCATTCTAGAGAAATCTAGGCCCACCCGAATTGTTTATTGCAGGATGTCACATTTGTGCACTACAAGGTTGGGCCACGTAGATAGAAGGACGTTGTTCGTCCATGGACTGATGGACCTGCAGCGCAGCAAACCGCGGTCACGCCAGACTTTCGGTCTTGTACTCCCATCTCCCTTTTTTATATGACTCCAACTTTTTTGAGGGTTATTTGACTCCAACTTGATATGATTTTGTCGGGCTGAATTATCCGATTAATCAGGAGATAACCAACGGCAAGGGTCATGATGGCAGCGTGGTTTCGTTCATCAGGCAAAATTGTGTGTACACAACGTACCCTGTGTCTCTGCATACACGATGCCCTGATATGCGCCGCCATGCTCTGCAGGCCAAAGTAGGAGAGAGGGTCAGAAGTATCAGACTTCGACCTGCTGGCTAGAGTTCCCCCCGTTAGGCATCCATCTGGATCAAGCCGTCAGCCAATCTCCACAGCTTAATAAATAATAACGTCTAACTGAGCCAGCTAGTTAGATGCGTACTCTTGGCGTAGTAGGATCTTTATTTAGTTTGATGCATACACTTGTTCTTTTTTGGTAGCCCTTTTGAAATGATGGCTGATGTTTGGTTTGGAAGAGAGAGCTGCGTCTTCACTCTTCTGGCCTGCTTACTGCTTCTGTTGCACCCCCAGCCCTAGTTGCTGCTGCTGCAGTTTTCAATGTACAATCAGTAGTATATTTCATCTGTTGGTTGAACAAATGTGTTGTTAGAACGACAAACACAATGTTTTGGAATTTGTTGCACGGTTCGATCCTTTAGTGCCCTGTACCGTACGTAGCGCATACTATTTTTCATACGGAACACATTTTCCACTTGTTGATAACATGCAGCCCACTAATGAAGGCCCAATAGAGAAGCCCATAATGAACTGGAAGGGAGGCTCTCGCAGGAATCCAGCCCAGGTACATGCTCATGGTCCCCTAAACATAAATAAGTAAATAAATAAATAAATCTAAATGTTCGTGCACCAGTTCTTTAAATTCATGATTTAACAGGAGGATATTATTTCCTATGATAGTGTCTTTAATTCAGTCGATATTGATCTTCGGCAAAGATAGCGACCTGTCTTCTTTCTCCCAGCATTTTCTACCTGCAACCAGTGGACCCATGCAAATCGTAGTCAACATCGTAAATAGATCCGGTCCATTTTTATTTTTCAATAAGAATGTCCAACCCAGCCCAGCACATTGGCGACAACACTTTATCCTTTGCCTTGGTGCGCTCGCCGCGGCGCCGCCATCCGGTCCAGTCAACATAGTTTTTTTGAAACGGTCCCTGTCAACATAGTGAATCGGGAGAGGACTGTAGTTGTGAGTATGACAGTATGGACCCACCAGGTCCACTCCCAAACACAAGCAAGCGCCTCTTTTACTACTTAGATGAACCTCTCACTTTTTTACTCTAATCCACCCTGCTGATATCTGGGACCCACATCATTTTCAACATATAATCAATTAATGACAGAATTGCACAACTTTTTTAGTAGTAATTCGGAGGAGAAGCTATAAACTAGATTGTGCGGTCTCTGTGGCCCGTCTAATAACATGACCAGCCCAGTAGTTTTTTCTTTGGGAAAATAGGTAGCCCAGTATTTCTTTTTGAAGAATACACAAGCTAGGCCTATTTGTTTTCTCCGACTTACTGGGGTGCAAATCTTTCAAGACGAGGAGGGATGCATTCTGGCCTGGCCAAAGAGTATGGTTAGTGTCTGTTAAAAGTAATATCAAAAGGGGTTGAAAATTCCAAAAAATATAGCAAATGGGATATTAGTTTCTTTTTTTTGTTCTTCACTGAAATCTTATACTCCCTCCGTCCCAAAATTCTTGTCTTAGATTAGTCTAGATACGAATGTATCTAATACCAAAACATGACTTGATACATCTGTATTTAGACAAATCGAAGACAAGAATTTTGGGACGGAGGGAGTATTTCATTGGATTTAACATGACGTAGTACTAATTTATTTTTAAATTCGTTTTAGTATGGCTACTAATTTTTGGATTAAGAATATTTTTTCCTCGGCAAAAATTTGCGAATTTTCAAAATTTCCCACATATTTAGTTATTTTTTTAACCCTGGTACTGACCAGAAAATGGGCAGCAATTCTAAAAATGGAAATCGGGGTGCAATAAATTCCATATGAATAAGAAAATGAGTAAAAAATATATAAATAATAGAAAATGGGCTGTACACGCCACAGATTTCGAGGATGACTTGTTTTCGCAAGGCTTTGTCAGTCAACACACGATTGTAGCAGCAGTGACTGTTGGATGTCCATCCAACGGCCGACGTGCTTCTTCAATCTCTGATCTTCCTGCTCCAGCCGCCTAAACTAGCGCCGACGGGACTGCCCACTCCCTCCTCTTGTGGCCCACTATGATGCCGCGCAGGCTTCCCCGGCCCACTCTACTCCCTCTGCTGGGCTGGCCGCACGCAATCAACTGCCTCCTTATTACGCAAAAAAATGATTCCTCCCACTGACATCTGGGGCACACCGGTTGGGAGGCTGACCTGTGGGCCTACTAAGTTGACGCGTACGCAGGGCTTGTCAACTTAGTCAACAAACGATTCTAGCAGCAGAAACCGTTGGATTTGAATCGAACGGTCCTGCTGCTTCTTCAATCGCTGCTCTTCTTGCACCAGCCGCCCAAACCAGCGCCGACGAGACCGCCTGCTCCTTCCTCTAGTGGCCGGCTGTGCTGCCGTTGAGGCCTCACCGCCCCGTACTACTCCCACCCCTAGCCAGGCCCTGCGGGGACGGCACCCTCACACCGCAACCGAACCAGTGAACCCTCGTACTCCTCTCCACATGGGCATCCATAGCCGCGTCTTCCCCGACTCTGCGTCGTCCCCTTCCTAGGCCTCACCGTCGTCCACTGCCTTGGTGCTCTCGGCACGGCGTGCTTAATGTGGTCAATGACCGACTTCCACCGAAAGAGTACTGTACATGGAGAGGCAGACAGCTGGGTCGACGGCCGCAGCTGGGTCTATGGCCACAGCCCAGTTTTTTTGTGATTTGCCAAGTAAGTCGCTTTGTCAGGCCTGTTGGGCTGCAAATCTTTCAAGACGAGGAGAGCTTCATTGATTTTTATGCATGGAAATGGCCTATTAGTAATGAGAAATGGGTTGTACATTTTTAATACACATCAAACCGGCAATTAGTTTCAAATTTCTTTTTTTTCATTTCGAGATGTTAAATTGCATTGATTTTTATGCATGGAAAATTTGTTGGATTTTATATTGATATATATTTATTTTTAAAATCAGTTTGAACGTGACTCGAAATTTCGGGATTAAAAACAGTTCGGACCGCACCGAAATATGCAAAATTTCATATAATTTTTTAACCGTGGCTACAATATGGGTTGTAATACTAACAAAAAGAATATGGGCTCCAAAAAAACCTTAAGAATTAGCAAATGGGATGTAAAGTATTAGAAATAATGGCAGATGGGTTGTATGCTGTTTTCCATAGATTTGAGGCTTTCCTAAAAAAGGTTGACGCACAAGCAGTGATTGTAGGATTTCCATCCAACGGCCGTCGTGCTTCTTCAATCTCTGCTCTTCCTACTCCAGCCACTGAAACAAGCGCCGGGAGGACAGCCTGCTCCCTCCTCCCCGCGGCCGGCTATGTTGCCGTGTAGGCCTTACCGCCCCAACGTACTCCCATCGCTGGCCTAGCCATCCCTCTACTCACCACACCTATTGTTATTCTCCGGCGACAACAGACGAACCAGTAAACGCTCGTACAGTCGTACTCCCCTCCGCGTGGGAAACAACTGCCGAGTCTTGCCTGGCTCCGTTTCATTCCCTTCCTAGGCCTCGCCGTCGTCCACCGCCCTGGTGCTCTCGGCGCGGCCTGGTCAACGTGGTCAACGACCGACATGCATCATAAGTGGACTGTGCCTGGAGAGGCTGACAGCTGGGTCCGCGGCCGCACGCAAGGAAATGCCTCCTTATTACCCGCAAAATAATGATTCCTCCACCTGACACCTGGGACCCACCGAAAGGGCCTCTGTATTTCGGGAAAAAATGTTACCACCGCTGACAGCTTGGACCCACCAGCTATATCTTTGCACACAAGGAAGTGCCTCCTTATTACGCACACAAAAATTAATACTCCCCTGCTAGCTGGGACCCAGTATAGTGGGAGGCTGACTTGTGGGCCTACTAAGTTGACGGGGATGGAGGGCTTTATCAACTTAGTCAATATGCATGATTCTAGCTCCATTGACCGTACGATGTCCATCCAACGGCCATAGTGCTTCTTCAACCGCTGGTCTTCTTGCTCCAGCCGCCCAAACCACCGCCGGTCGTGCCTCATGCTCCTGCCTCCCGTGGCCGGCTGCGATGCCGCGGAGGCCTCACCGCCCCCTACTACTCCCACCGCTGGCCAGGCCATCCCTCTACTCACCCACACCCCTGTTATTCTGCAGCAATGGCAGCCTCACACCGCAGCTGAACCAGTGAACCCTCGTACTCCTCTCCGCATGGGCTTCCACTGTCGCGTCTTCCCTGGCTCTGCATCGTCCCCTTCCTAGGCCTCGCCGTCGTCCATCGCCCTAGTGCTCTCGGTGCGGCGTGGTCAAGGAATGGCTTCCATCGGACATGGACTGTACATGGAGAGGCTGACAGCTAGGTCCACGGCCGCAGCAAGGCAGTGCCTCGTTATTACGCGCAAAATAATTATTCCTCCACCTGACAGCGGGGACCCACCGGACGGGCCACCATATTTCACAAAAAAATGTTTCCCCCTGACTGATGGGACCCAGCAGCTACATCTTCACACGCAAGGAAGTGCGTCCAGGCAAAAAAAAACAATTCGCCCCCTGACTGCTGGGTACATCTTCGCACGCAAGGAAGTGCCTGACAGTTGGGACCCACCTGGTCAAAGCGTACGTAGCGTTGTCATTCTGGTCGCGAACGTGTACGTACATACTGGTCGATGTAGAGGCGCGCACGTGTCATAGTAGAGGCGGGCACGTAGCATGTACACGTACGTACAACAGCCAATGTGCAAGAAAGAAAATACGGCCAGGGTCTCGAACGCCTACTCGCGCATACGTACGGCCAGGGCTCGTGTACATGGCTGGGTCGGAACAGAGAAACAGCGCCGTCGTCGTGTTCATGGGGAGCGAACTGGCTGGGTCGGAACAGAATGCGTTGTCGTGTTCATCGGAAGGGCTTGCACGGAACAGCCGATGGAAACGAGGCCTGGCATACCGCAGAACCGAGGAAACGGCCTTGTGATCGACCGGCCATTGTCGAAACGGGATCCTGTTCATCGAGAGGGGTCTGGCGTACCGCAAAACAAGGAAACGGACCTCCTACGGTCGAAACGGGGGTCCTGTTGATCGGGAGGGGTGTGGCATACCTCAAAACGGAGGAAACAGACTTGTGTTGGAGCGCTGCGGTCGAAATGGGGGTCCTGGTCATCGGGAGGGGTGTGGCGTACTTCAAAACGGGACTCCACGGGATACTGTTCATCTCCACCGTCGACCCCCTCCAGCCTCCACGGGCTACTGTTCATCCACCGTCGACCTCCTCCAGCCTCCACCTGCGACTGTTCATCCACGGGCTCCTGTTCATCTAGCCTCCTCCGCGCGCTACTCCACCGGCTACTATTCAACTAGCCCACTCCACGGGCTCCTGTTCAACCATCCCTCCACGGGCTACTGTTCATCCAGCCCTCCACCATCTACTGTTCATCCAGCCCTCCACAGGGTGGTCCTGTTCATCCTACCCTCCACGGGGTCCTGTTCATCCAGCCCCAACCGGCTCGATCGATCGGGGTCCTGTTCATCTAGAGGCAACTCCGCGGGGTCCTGTTCATCCAGAGGCAGCATCGATCGGCTTCAGTTAGCAGCAGTAGCGAAGGAATCGCTCGATCGGGTTTAGTTAACAGCCATTGATCGATCACTCGGGTTCAGTAACGCGTAGCCTGCAGTGCAATCGCTCGGGTTCAGTTAGAGCCCAACGCCTTGCTCGGGTTTAGTTAGAGCCCAACGCCTCGTGTGCGTGTACGAGATAAATGCACATCGCTCGGCCCCGACCACCCATCGTAACGGGGAACACCCTGATATTTTCCTCGCCCTCGCTTCTACCACGGTTTTTCCGTCATGGACGGCCCAAAGAATGTCATGCTGCTGCGTCTCCGGCCTGCCCAGGACGAAAAGCCCGTTTTCTGTCCTGATTTTTTGTCATAGCAGTAGGAGCCCACCACATCTATGATGATACCAGGTTTTGTCACAATTATCATCATAGAAGTGTCATAAGTATGACAGAAAAAATCCGTTCAGCCCAAAATGTCACGGATGTGTCTTTTTTTTGTAGTGCATGTTTTGAACTTTTTCCGAAGCTCTTTGTTGTTTAGTGGCAAGGGAAGCAAGTTTAGTATAGATGGGTCCAAAGTCATCACCAGATTCATCATCACTAGACTCAGATAGGTAGCATTCAGTTACCTTGGCACCTTTTGCCATAAGGCATGGTGCAGAGGATGATGATTCCGGATCGAAAGTCATCGTCTTGCGCGATTCCTTGAAATCCTCAAACCAGGGATCATGATGAGTTCGATGACCTTCATAGACCTCAGAGAGTCGGTCCCAGATAAGCTTCGCATGGCATGATGCATAATATTCCTGAACTAATTTTGGGACAAACAGGAGCGGATGATGTCCTTCGCCGTGAGGTTAAGTAGAGTGTACTTGCAAATATCACCAGCCTCAACCATCTTGCATAGATCGGTAAGACCAATCTCAGTGACGGTCCACAGTTCGTTGTTCATCACCATGAGGCGCTTCTTTATCATGGCCTTCCACTTGGGATTATCATGACTATCAAAGATGGGGCATGTCACTTTCTTCATTCCTGCGGTCGACATAACTAAAACTCTAGGCGGTTAAACCAAAATCACACAGAACAAGGGAGTACCTTGCTCTGATACCAATTGAAAGTGCGTTATATCGACTAGTGGGGGTGAATAGGTGATTTTTACAAATTCGTCTCTAAAGAATTTCAGGGTCAGGAAATTCCTAAGCAATGAACTACTTAGTAGTGGAATAAGTACTCAAATGCAAGCATAACAGAGTAGTAGCACAGTCACCATGATTAAATGAAAACAAGTATAGAGTACAAGTAGCGTAAACA
Organism: Triticum aestivum; assembly: GCF_018294505.1. Taxonomy (NCBI): domain Eukaryota; kingdom Viridiplantae; phylum Streptophyta; class Magnoliopsida; order Poales; family Poaceae; genus Triticum; species Triticum aestivum. Next base: position 481,470,462 of record NC_057797.1, read on the forward strand.
CTGGATGAGCAGGCTGAAGATAAAGTGAATGAAGACATAGATTGAGGAAATTGAGAAAGTCTTCAGTCAAAATCTTCAAATAGTAATGCACAGAAATGAGGAAATGAAAGGGTTGAGGAAATAGAACAAGTAGCTTGGTGAAGACAGTGATTTGTTAGACCAGTTCCAACTGCTGTGACAGTCGTACGTCTGGTTGGAGCGGCTAGGTATTTAAACCTGAGGACATGTAGTCCCGGACACACAGTACTCACCGTATTCTCCTTAATCTAAGGTCGCACAGACCTCGCCCGATCACTCGGGGTAAGTCTTCAGGTGACTTCCAAACCTTCACAGACTCGGTCACTCAGCAATCCACAATTTCCTCTTGGATGCTCTAGACCATGACGCCTAACCGTCTAGAGGATGCACAGTCCTCAAAGTTAACAAGTGTCGGTTCCACATAGGAACAATCTCTTCAATGATGCTCAATCACTTTGGGTTTGTAGGTGTTGGGTTTGGGTTTTCCTCACTTGATGAATTTTGCTCAAACTCCTCAGAGGATGGGATGCTCTTAATGACAAGTGTCAGTTTCTCGTGGAGCAGCCAACCAGCTATTGGTTGTAGGGGGGCTATTTATAGTCTGGGGAGCAGCACAACGTGATAAGACATAAATGCCCTTCAATGATATGACCATTAGGTGGGTAGATATTTTGGGACAGCTGGCGCATAACACAGCAATGGTCGGAAATTTGACTATCAAATTCCTCAGGGCTATCATGTTCCTCACTTGTAGGCAATCCGCACTGGCGAATTACTAACTCCTCAGTCAGAACAAATTCCTCAGATACTAGAAGATCTTCGTCTCTGTCACTGAAGAAATTGACTGAACTGTATGAGATTTCCAATGGCTTCACTCAAAAGGATTGGTAGGTGTAGGATTTTGAGCTGAGCATCACTTGGAAACTTTTCCTTAGTTTTACCTCGACCCCCTTTAACAGTATGGTGTTTCCTATGACTCAAGAAAAAGAAAATGAAACTATGAAAACAAAAGTCTTCATGCTTCATATTCCTCGTATGAATACCAAGTCTTCAAGGTCACACCAATTTCTTCACATTCAAAGTCTTCATGAAGCCAAAGTCTTCAGTTGAAGACATTCATTTTTAGGGGTTGACTTTCTCTGTAAATATCAAAATCCTCATAGATGCAAGCGCCATATAATTGCTTTCCTTTATTTCTATGCGATAGCAATAGATGCAAAAGCAATAGTTGGCGAGACGACCATGTGACGACATGTTGATATAGATCAAGATGACGGAGATCATGGTGTCACGCCGGTAACAATGGAGATCATGTTGGATAGTCACATTGATAATTGTGCCTGATGTGGATAGTCAATTGTTGGCTCTAAAGAGAATGTTGTTGCTCTTCTCTCAATCCACTGGACTGGATGTTAACTATCATAAATCTTGCATGATCCCAATTAATGTTTCTCAGGAGGAGACAAAGAGATTGGCTGATATTTTTGGTTGTCAAGTAGGAACTATGCCTTTTACTTACCTGGGTCTTCCTGTTGGCACTACTAAGCCTAAAATGATTGATCTTATGCCCTTGGTGGATTGCATGGAAAGAAGAATGACTGCTAGCTCCTCCTTTTTGGCCCAAGGGGGGAGGCTCCAGTACTTAAACTCTGCTCTATCATCTCTTCCTATTTTTTTCATGTGCAGTTTGCTGATTAATCCTGGAATTTTAAAGGAGTTGCAAAGGATTCAAAGGCAGTGTTTGTGGAGAAAGAACAGACAAGAGCCTGCCACCTCTTTGGCTGCTTGGGAGCTGATCTGCAGGCCTAAAAATAGAGGTGGGTTGGGTATTTTGAATCTTGGAATTCAGAATGTTGGCTTGCTTCTCAAACACTTGAATAAGTTCTTCAATAGGGCTGCTGTTCCTTGGGTTAATCTTGTCTGGAATTCTTACTATCATGGAGTTGTACCACAGGGTACATCTTCATGTGGATCTTTTTGGTGGAAGGATATCCTCAAGTCAGTGGACCATTTCAGAGAGGTGACATGGATTAAGGTCAATCAGGGGGATACTGCTTTATTCTGGTCTGACAAATGGCAGCTAGGAAATTCTGTTACCCCCTTGCAGCAAAGATTCCCTAGGCTCTTTTCTTACTGCAAAGATGCTCTCTCAACTGTCGAAGAGGCCTTGGCTTATTCAGACTTGATTTCTTGGTTTAATTTGCCTTTATCTGAGAAGGCTTACATGGAGTTTCTTTCTCTTAAAGATTTGATGTTGCATCATGTAGTTGAACCATCTGCAATGGATGTGTGGTACTGGCATGGATCTGATAAATTCTATACCCCCAAGAGGTTTTACATCCAAATGCATTTCAATCTGCCATTTAATCCCCTTTTGAACTGGATTTGGTCAAGCTCTTGCACAATGAAAATAAAGGTTTTTGCCTGGATGATGATCATGGACAGGTTGAATACTAATGACATGGTTGAGAGAAGGCATTGGCATATTGAAGATGGGATCTCTTGTGTGCTCTGTCATTTGCAGGTCAGGGAAGATAGGGATCACCTATTTTTCAATTGTCTCTTTAGCCAGCGTGTGTGGAATTACCTTCAGATTGATTGGTCTCAAGGTATCAACATGACAGAAATTGCAGTCAATGCCAGAAGGGACTTCAATAAGCCTTTCTTTGCTGAAGTGGTGTTCACTGCTTGCTGGCATATTTGGCTGATTAGGAATGCAAAAGTGTTTAGGCATATTAGACCTAGCTTCAATCTTTGGAGGAGATCTTTTGTACATGACATATCTTTACTCTCCTTTAGGATTAAGCCTAGATTCAAGGATAGCCTTGTTCGTTGGGTAACTTTTCTTCCCCCTTGATGTTCTTTCACCTTTTTTCTTCCTTAGTTTAGGCTTTTTCTTTGGGGTTATTCTTCGTAACCTTGTACATAATGTAACTTTATGGGTTGGAATAATATGATAGGCTGTGGGGTTTTTCCCAACAGTGCACAGTCAAAAAAACAATGGAGATCATGACGGTAGCTTGGAGATGGAGATCAAAGGGACAAGATGATGATGGCCATATCATGTCACATATTTTGATTGCATGTGATGTTTACCTTTTATGCATCTTATTTTGCTTAGTTCGGCGGTAGCATTATAAGATGACCCCTCACTAAAATTTCAAGGAATAAGTGTTCTCCCAGAGTATGCACCGTTGCTACAGTTCATTGTGCCATGACACCACGTGATGATCGGGTGTGATAAGCTCTACGTTCACATACAACGTGTGCAAGCCAGTTTTGCACAGCGAGAATACTCGGGTTAAACTTGAAGAGCCTAGCATATGCAGATATGGCATCGGAACACTTAGACTGAAAGGTCGAACGTGAATCATATAGTAGATATGATCAACATAGAGATGTTCACCATTGAAAACTACTCCATCTCACATGATGATCGGACATGGTTTAGTTGTTATGGATCACGTGATCATTTAGATGACTAGAGGGATGTCTATCTAAGTGGGAGTTCTTTAGTAATATGATTAATTGAACTTTAATTTATCATGAACTTAGTCCTGATAGTATTTTCATATCTATGTTGTAGATCAATAGCTTGCGATGTAGCTCCTCGTTTATTTTTGATATGTTCCTAGAGAAATATATGTTGAAAGATGATAGTAGCAATGATGTGGATCGGGTCCGTGATCTGAGGACTATCCTCATTGCTGCACAGAAGAATTATGTCCTTGATGCACTGCTAGGTGATACGTCTCCAACGTATCTACTTTTCCAAACACATTTGCCCTTGTTTTGGACTCTAACTTGCATGATTTGAATGGAACTAACCCAGACTGACGCTATTTTCAGCAGAATTTCCATGGTGTTATTTTTGTGTAGAAATAAAAGTTCTCGAAATGACCTAAAAATTTACGGAGACATGTTTTGGAATTTATAAAAAAATACTGGCGAAAGAATCAGCGTAAGGGGGCCCACACACTGTTCACGAGGGTGCAGGGCGCCCCCCCTAGGGCGCGCCCCCTACCTCGTGGGCCCCTAAGGCTCCACCGACGTCAACTCCAACTCTATATATTCATTTTCCAGGAGAAAAATCTAGAGAGAAGGATTCATCACGTTTTACGACATGGAGCCACTGCCAAGCCCTAATCTTCATCGGGAGGGCTGATCTGGAGTCCGTTCGGGGCTTCGGAGAGGGGAATCCGTCGCCATCGTCATCATCAACCTTCCTCCATTACCAATTTCATGATGCTCACCGCTGTGTGTGAGTAATCTCATCGTAGGCTTGCTGGACGGTGATGGGTTGGATAAGATTTATCATGTAATCGAGTTAGTTTTGTTAGGGTTTGATCCCTAGTATCAATTATGTTCTAAGATTGATGTTGCTATGACTTTGCTATGCTCAATGCTTGTCACTGGGGCCCGAGTGCCATGATTTCAGATCTGGACCTATTATGTTTTCATGAATATATGTGAGTTATTGATCCTATCTTGCAAATCAATAGTCACCTACTATGTGTTATGATCCGGTAACCCCGAAGTGATAATAATAGGGACCACTGCTGGTGATGACCGTAGTTGAGGAGTTCATGTATTCACTAAGTGTTAATGCTTTGGTCCGGTACTCTATTGAAAGGAGGCCTTAATATCCCTTAGTTTCCAATAGGACCCCGCTGCCACGGGAGGGAAGGACAAAATATGTCATGCAAGTTCTTTTCCATAAGCACGTATGACTATATTTGGAATACATGCCTACATTACATTGATGAACTAGAGCTAGTTATGTGTCACCCTATGTTATAACTGTTGCATGAGGAATCGCGTCCGACATAATTATCCATCATTGATCAATTGCCTATGAGCTTTTCACATATTGATCTTTGCTTAGTTACTTTTCCGTTGCCACTATTACGATTACTACAAAAACCACTACTATTACTTTTGCCACTGTTACCATTACTTCCATACTACTTTGCTACTAAATACTTTGTTGCAGATATTAAGTCTTTCAGGTGTGGTTGAATTGAAAATTCAATTGCTAATACTTGAGAATATTCTTTGGCTCCCTTTGTGTCGAATCAATAAATTTGGGATGAATACTCTACCCTCGAAAACTGTTGCGATCCCCTATACTTGTGGGTTATCAAGACTATTTTCTGGCACCGTTGTCGGGGAGCATAGCTCTATTCTTTGAGTCTCTTGGGATTTATATCTGTTGATCACAATGAGGAACTTGAAAGATGAAAGAACCAAGATTTTTTCCCTCAACTACGAGGGGAGGTAAGGAACTCCCATCTAGCTCTACACTTGAGTCACCTTCTGTTTTTTCAGTAAACTTGCGGCACCTACTCCTACTATAGATTATGATATGTCGCATGTTATTGGTGATGCCACTTCTGCTATGCATGATGCTTATGATGAAACTACTTCTATGCTTGATAATACTATGCCATTAGGTGAATTTCTTGATGAACAACTTGCTATAGTTAGAGAAAATGAAAGTATTGAAACTGATAATATTGATGAACGTGATGATGAAGATTCTCCCCCTAGATATGAATTGCCTGATGTGCCTGAGGGTTATGTTATGGATGAAGAAACTGCTATAGATCTTTTAGCTTGCAAAGATAGATATGATCTTAAGAAATTGTTAGCTAAGCTGAAAGAAAAGTCTTTAAATGCTAGAATGAAATATGACCCTGCTTTTGCTACTTCACCTATTTGTATTTCTGATGAGGATTATGATTTCTATGTCGATCATGAGTTAATTACTTTGGTTAAATCTGATCCTTTTTATGGGTATGAATCTGAAACAGTTGTGGCACATCTTACTATGTTAAATGATATTGCCACCCTATTCACTCATGAGGAAAAAAGTTCGTTACTACTATATCTTTAAGTTATTTCCGTTCTCATTAAAGTGTGATGCTAAAACATGGTTTAATTCTCTTGCTCCTGGTTGTGTGTGTAGTCTCCGTGATATGATTTATTACTTCTCTTCTAAATATTTCCCCGCTCATAAGAAACAAGCTGCCTTACGGGAAACATATAATTTTGTGCAAATTGAAGAAGAGAGTCTCCCACAAGCTTGGGGGAGGCTTCTCTAATTACTTAATGCTTTGCCTGATCACCCTCTCAAGAAGAATGAAATACTTGATATCTTTTATAATGGACTAACCGATGCTTCCAGAGACCATCTGGATAGTTGTGCTGGTTGTGTTTTCAGGGAAAGAACTATTGAGCAAGCTAAATTGCTATTGAATAATTATAATGATTGGACACTTCCTAAACAAACTCCTAAGACAACTCCGAAGAAAAGGGGTATTCTATTTCTCAGTCCTGAAGATATGCAAGAGGCAAAGAAATCCATGAAAGAAAAAGGTATTAAAGTTGAAGATGTTAAGAATTTACCACCTATTGAAGAAATACATGGTCTTGATAACTCGACACAGGTAGTAAAGGTAAATTCACCTATTGAAGAAATACATGGTCTTGATAACTCGACACAGGTAGTAAAGGTAAATTCTCTCTATAGATTTGATTAAGGTGATATTCCTCATAATAAGTCTGCTCGCCAATGCTTGGATGAGTTTGATAATTTTATTGTTAAACAAGAAATCTTCAATGCTTATGTTGGTAGAAAATTCAAACATAATGCTGATATGCTTGAACACTTGTGTGATTATATGTCTAGAGTTAAAGGTGACCTTAAACTTATTAGTAAACATGCTTCTATGGTTACCACTCAGGTAGAACAAGTTCTTAAAACTCAAGATGATTTGCTCAATGAATTAAATAATAAGAAAAATGATAATGTTGTTAGAGTTATGACTTGAGGGGGTAAAATGACTTGGGAACCTTTGTATCCTGAGGCCCACCCTAAGAGAGTTGAGCAAGATTCTCAGAGAACTAATGTTGATACACCTAGTCCTTCTAAGAAGAACAAAAAGAAAAATGATAGGACTTTGCATGCTTCTAGTGAACCTGTTGTTGACACACCTGAGAATCCCAATGATATTTCTATTTATGATGCTGAAACACAATCTGGTAATGAATATGAACCCTGTGATAATGTTAATGATGATGTTCATGTTGATGCTCAACCTAGTAATAACAATGATGTAGAGATTGAACCTGCTGTTGATCTTGATAACCCACAATCAAAGAATCAACGTTATGATAAGAGAGACTTTGTTGCTAGGAAGCACGGTAAAGAAAGAGAACCATGGATTCAGAAACCCATGCCTTTTCCTCCTAAACCATCCAAGAAAAAGGATGATGAGGATTTTGATGGCTTTGCTAAAATGATTAGACCTATCTTTTTGCGTATGCATTTGACTGATATGCTTAAAATGAATCCTTATGCTAAGTATATGAAAGATATTGTTACAAATAAAAAAAGATACCGGAAGCTGAAATTTCCACCATGCTTGCCAGTTATACTTTTAAAGGTGGAATACCTAAGAAACTAGGAGATCTCGGAGTACTAACTATACCATGCTCCATTAAAAGAAACTATGTTAAAACTACTTTTATGTGATCTTGGAGCCGGTGTTAGTGTTATGCCTCTCTCTTTATATCGTAGACTTGATTTGAATAAGTTGACACCTACTGAAATATCTTTGCAAATGGACGATATGTCAACTACTATACATGTCGGTATTTGTGAGGATGTGTCTGTTGTGGTTGCCGACATTACTATTTTAACAGACTTTGTTATTCTTGATATTCCCAAGGAAGATAGTATGTCGATTATCCTTGGTTGACCCTTTTTGAATACTGCAGGGGCTGTTATTGATTGCAACAAAGGCAATGTCACTTTTCATGTTAACGGTAATGAGCATACATACACTTTTCGAGGAAACAACCTCAAGTTCATAGTATCAATTCTATTGGGAAAAAAAAATTAACGATCACTATTGGAGGTGTTGAATTCCCTGTCCCAACTGTCAACAAGAAATATGATATTCTTATTGTTGGGGACATGCACATCCCCGCTGAGGTAACCTAGTGTTATTCGAAAATTCTCTGGTTTCATATTATTCGGAAAGAGTTTGTTAACAAGACTTGATCAACCTTGTTAGTGGATTCCTTGTGATGAGCATGAGATGGATGAAGTTAGAAAGCACAAGTCTATTTACCCTCCTTTTACTTTTTGTTATTTAGATTAAATAAAGCAAAAATAGTATCTTCTGTCTGTTTTCTGAATTATCCTTGCAATAAAAATACCCCGAAAATGAAAGTTCTCCAAATGTCCGGAAAATGATATATGATTTTTTGTAGAATATTTAAGAATTACTGGGACTAAGAACACACCAGGGGCCCCTACCACTTGGCCACGAGGGTGCAGGGCGCCCCCTGCCTCGTGGGCCCCACATGGCCCCCCTCCACTTATTCCAGCACCCACATACTTCGTCTTCCTCCAGAAAAAATCATCCCACAGCTCAAACCCGTGTTCTAGCTCATCTTGCTGCCATTTTCAATCTCCTTGCTCAAAGCTCCATTCACAAAACTGCTTTGGGGGATTGTTCTTCGGTATGTGACTCCCCCAATGGTCCAATTAGTCTTTGTTCTAGTGCTTTATTTATTGCAATTTTTTGCTGCTTAGGTGACCCTATTCTTGAGCTTGCATATCAAATTTATGTGGTCAAAAGTAGTTTTAATGCATGATATGGCGTGTAGGCACTTCTAGGAGTAGTTGCTATCAATCTTGTTGATTTTGGTTCACTTTTATTTTGAGTCACTAAAAATTTCAGAATTTTTCAGAGAAAGAAAATGTTTAGGAAAATATACCAAGGTGGTTCCACAAGGAAGCAAGGACCAAGGCTCGCGATACGTGAGCCGCACGATGAACCACCAAGGAAAGCCCAAGTGCGGCCTTGTGAATGGCCGTCAGAGGAGTTTATGGTCCAGGCAGGCATCAAGGATGAATTTGACGCATATATGCATAATGTTGACTTGAGGACTTCGTGTCAGATAAGTGCTAACAATACCACTATCTAACTGATTTCTTTGTGAGGAGGTTTAAATTTACATCCTCACGCAATTCTCACACTGTTTTATTTGATCTGTATGATAAATCATATACCATGGACCTAGAGGATTTTAATACTTCTTGTAAACACCTGCACTGCGGAAATGTTAGTGAACCTCGCAAATATGAATATAAAGACTTCCTTGCTAGTATCACTGTGGGGGAATCTAGGGAAATCACACAAGCTACCATAGGGAGCATTCATTTCCCTTCCATACATTATTTTGCTCTCTTCATTGGTAGATGCATTAATGATAAAGATGAGGCTTGTCACATGTGCGTTCCAGATCTTAGTGTCCTTAAGAGTGCGGTATTAGATGATAAACAATATAACTTGGGGGCCATTGTTGCACGAAGGTTGCATCTTAACAGTATAAGTGGAGATTTGTTTGGTGGAATTTATGCAACTCGTGTAGCTAATTATCTTGATGTGCCCATACATGCAAATGATATGGAATTGCCTCCTACTTATCTGGATATAATTCTATGGTTCACCATTAGTTTGTTGAGAGGAATGAACAGTTCCTCCAGTACCGACTAATCTTTGACAGACAGCGTACTATCCATGTTGCTCTCCCTGCTCCTACTTTCTTTATCTTTCAGGCAAAAAGGAGATATGTTATAAACAGGGAGGAGGCAAACGAGTACGAGAGTAGGACGGAGGCAGCTCGCCTCCAAGCTGTAACTTTACAAGCAGTAGCTGCTGCATCTCAGTACGACCCCAGCTACAACTTTGGATATCCACCAGGCCAGCAGTGGCCATAAACCAACTTAGGCCAAAATCCTAAGCTGGGGGGCGTACCTATCTCTCACCGACATTACATTCATGTTCACACACTCATTCTAGTTGTCGTTGCACATACTTTTTCATTGTACTATCCATGCTAGTTCATTTTCTTTTCTAGCATTCTTCTTGTGTGTTTGAAAAACCTTGAGAAAAACCAAAACATTAGTTGTATCTACTTTATTTTCCATGCCTGCAGTAGTAGTAATTAGAAGAAAACCCAAAAAGATTTCTCATTCTTCTTTTCTCATTCTTCTTTTGCTTGTTGGGAGCTTTCCCGTGTAAATAGTTTTATTTCTTTTCTTGTTCTTTGGGGGTCGACAGGAGAAGACCATGATGAATATGTTGAGTGTCTCTTATATGAATAATTGTTGATTTAACCAAGAGCCCATGTGAGGGAGTCCTGGATTAGGGGGTCTCCGGACAACCGGACTATATCCTTTAGCCAGACTGTTGGACTATGAAGATACAAGATTGAAGACTTTGTCCCGTGTCCGGATGGGACTTTCCTTGGCGTGGAAGGCAAGCTTGGCAATATGGATATGTAGATCTCCTCCCTTGTAACCAACTCTGTGTAACCCTAGCCCCCTCCGGTGTCTATATAAACCGGAGGGTTTAGTCCGTAGGACAACAGACAATCATACCATAGGCTAGCTTCTAGGGTTTAGCCTCCATGATCTCATGGTAGATCAACTCTTGTAATACTCATATCATCAAGAACAATCAAGCGGGACGTAGGGTATTGCCTCCTTCAAGAGGGCCCGAACCTGGGTAAACATCGTGTCCCTTGCCTGCTGTTACCATCCGCCTTAGACGCACAGTTCGGGACCCCCTACCAAGATCTACCGGTTTTGACACCGACATTGGTGCTTTCATTGAGAGTTCCACCGTGTCGTCACCATAAGGCTCGATGGCCCCTTCGATCATCGGTAACGATGCGGTCCAGGGTGAGGTTTTCCTCCCCGGACAGATCTTCGTATTCGGCGGCTTCGCACTACGGGCCAATTCGCTTGGCCGTCTGGAGCAGTCGAGAGCTACGCCACTGGCCATCAGGTCAGGTTTGGAAACTTAAACTACACTGCCGACATCCGCGGAGACTTGATCTTCGACAGATTTGAGCCAATGTCAGGTGTGCCGCACAGTCACGACAAGCATGACGTAACTCTGCTGTTGGACAATATTCGGGAGATCGCATCTACAACTACTACGGCCGTCAGTCCGGAGCAAATCGCGCCATCCGATAGCGGAGGTATAGACCCCGCCATGGAGGCCACACTCTCAGTGGCGATAGAGCCGGATACTGACTTCACCCCTTACGAGAGCCGTGTCGCCGAACCACTAGGTTCGTCTCTGGCCACGGACTCCGAACCGCTTGCATCTGTGCCCATCGAATCCGACTAGGCGCCGATCATGGATTTCACCTCCGCTGATATCTTCCAGCACTCGCCTTTTGGCGATGTGGTAAATTCATTAAGGTCTCTCTCCTTGTCAGGAGAACCTTGGCCGAACTATGTCCGGCTAGAATGGGATGCGGACAATGAAGAAATTCGCTGCATACCCACCACCCACTTAGTAGCCACTGTCGACGGTTTAACCAACATGCTCGACTTCGACTCCGAAGACATCGACGGTATGGACGACGATGCAGGAGACGAACAGGAACCACCGCCCACAGGGCGCTGGACCGCCACCTCATCATATGATATATACATGGTGGACACCCCCAAAGAATGCAATGGCAACGAAACAACGCAGGATGACCCCTCCAAGAAGCAACCCAAGCGCCGACGTCAGCGGCGCCGCTCTAAGTCCCGCCACAGCAAAAGTAGTGATACCGACACAAGAGACAATAACACTCCGGATAGTGCCAAAGACAACCACAATCCCCTCCAGCACAATGTAGAGCTGGAGCATGAACAAGCTGGCCCTCCAGAGCAGGCAGCAGATGGAGAACCAGAGGAGGACAATTACATGCCTCTCTCCGAAGATGAGGTGAGCCTCGGCGACAAAGAATTTATCATGCCTGAGGATCCCGTCGAGCAGGAGCGCTTCAAGCGCCGGCTTATGGCCACAACAAATAGCCTAAAGAAAAAGCAACAACAGTTTCAAGCTGATCAAGACTTGCTAGCAGATAGATGGACCGAAGTCCTTGCGGCCGAGGAATTAGAACTCGAGTGCCCCTCCAAGAGTTACCCAAAACGCAGGTTGCTACCTCACCTCGAGGAGGAAGCAGTGAAACCTCCATCACCAGTGTACGATGCGGCTGACCGGCTACCGCGTGGCCGAGCCAGAGAGGCGTTTCAACCCGAAGTTCAGCCCACACCCCGCCACCACTCAATCAAAAATACCATGGCCCGGGGCAACACACGGGACCTGTGAGACGTATTGGACTGTAGTGAAAACTTGCAAGATCAATATACAGGTCACGGGCGCGCGCGCCAACACGGGACGATAACCGTCGCGCCGGATAGACTAAAGGTAAATCCGGTCGGGCCAAATACAGCAGACAAGACTCATATGAACTGCGTCGTGATATAGCCCAGCACAGAGGCGCCGCACACCCCCTATGCTTCACTGATGAAGTTATGGATCACGAATTCCCGGAGGGTTTTAAACCCATAAATATCGAATCGTATGATGGTACAACAGATCCTGCTGTATGGATTGAGGATTTCCTCCTTCACATCCACATGGCTCGCGGCGATGATCTACACGCCATCAAGTACCTCCCACTAAAACTCAAAGGACCAGCTCGGCATTGGCAGCCCTCACGACACTCATGACCCGCTTTTGCGCGGGCGAGGATAGCTAGCTAGCTCGCAGCAACAACACATCTAGGAATCCTGGCACTCCGGATACCAAAGACGCCAACGGCAAACCACGACGCGCCACAAATATGGTGATAAAACCAAACATACGACAGTTAACGTTGGGTTCAGGGTCTCAAAGTCCGGTCAGCAGAAATGGCCACCCAAAAATACAAATCTGGGTCCATCCACTCTGGACCGCATTCTCGCTCGTCAACGCCAAATTCATGGCACCCCAGAAACGCCAGCCACCCATACCAACAGAGAATGTTGGGTCTTCAAACAAGCCGGCAAGGCAGGCGCCAAAAACAAAGAAGGGTTTCAAAGCGATGATAGCGACGAAGAGCCTAGATCGCCGAACACAGGAGGGCAAAAGAAATCCCCCCCATGTTCAATCGGTAAATGTGGTAAATACCACCCAAATTTCCCACTTGGACCAAATATGCACCCTTAGGGACGGCGGCTCAACGGAACTCGCCGTCCCACAATATAAACTAGGGCCGGTCACCTTCAACCACATGGATCGTCCGGTCAACACCAATCGGGGCAATCCAGCCGCACTAATCCTTGACCTAATAGTAGACGGGTTCCACCTCACTCGAGTCCTTATGGACGGAGGTAGCAGTTTAAATCAGCTTTACCAGGATATAGTGCGCATGATGGGCATCAATCATTTAGCGATCAAGTCCACTAAAGCCACTTTTAGAGGCATCATCCAGGTATGGAGGTCAGCTGTACAGGCTCCATTTCCCACGAGGTAATCTTCGGATCACCAGAAAATTACCGTATCGAAGAGTTAATCTTCAAAATCGCCCCTTTCAGCAGTGACTATCAAGCACTGCTCGGGCGAACCGCGTTCGCTCGATTCAACGCAGTGCCACATTATGCCTACTGTAAGCTCAAAATGCCCGGTCCACGCGGCGTCATCATGGTTTATGGAAAGGCTGAACCTCCCTTCGGCACCAACAAATACATCACTGCCTTAACAGCAGGAACACCGAGCAGCACCTTGCAGCCAAACCTCGAGTCGACTCCTAGGCTCCGGGACACCATCAAGGGGCTCCGAACTACTTTGCGGAAGGATACTCCGGCTCGTTCAGGGCTCAATTAAACACTCTGGCGGAGGCCACGATAGGCCGAACTTAGCGGCTCAACCGCCCTCCGGCACGGAAACATTTCTCATATTTCCTTCGCATGTTCACCTTTTGACCAACCAGGACGGACGGACTCCATAGAGGCAGCTCGAACGCATCTGGGGATCCTTAGATATTCCCCGCATCGAACGTCCGGCTACAATACAGATACGCACTCAACCTCTCCCCCCTGGTCACCGCAGGTTCTGCTATCACAACTCCTTTTTTTATCACATTACTTGTACCCACACGCATAGACGTATTATTCAAATACAACATGTGGATTTATATGACGTTTACCTGCTGATTATTTCTTCTCAAAATCATTTCGTCAAATGGCATCCGTGCACAGCGATATGCCTTACATACACTAGGGGCTTCGTTTCCCCTGTAACATGGCAATAAAAGTCCGAACACCCTCATGGAAGTTCGGCACCCCGAACTTATAGCATTATATGCATCATCTCTGAATCATGTCTTGGGTCAACAGTTGGGTTTGCACGGCTCCCATGTTTTGGTACCTTACGTTCCGCTATATCGGCTAAGGTAGCACTGGGAGAACTACTGCGATTGTGTCCCGGTTCTCCCGGATGAGCACCTCAGTAGAGAAAGCCGAAAACTGACTATCATGATACGGCGAGAGCTGGTCAGCTGTTCGAGTGGTCACAAAATCTTTAAGGATTTCTCCCGCAGAATGCCATAACCAATGCAGCATGCGATGGATCGGCTTTTTCTCCGATCGGGCACTTATAGAGCCCCTAGTACGGTCTTACAAACACAAGGGGCTGCGCCGACCATACTAAAGCTCCTATGGCTAAGTGAGAGTTATAAAGCCCTATAGTCCGATTGCCTGGTTCATTGTGCTGATCACCTCCTTCGGAGGACCCAAAACTGGGATAAAGAGTGCTCACGTTTATCCCGAACACCCCCATACTCTTTACTTGGGGGCAGAAGCTGACAACTGGCCAACTCTCAGCCTTAACATACAAACGGCCGCATAGGAGGGTAAACTTTTATATAACAAACGACATATCAATGACCTTGTTCAAACATTACAACTGACAACATGATCAGCATTCATGGAAATACAATGTCCTTGGTACATAGCTCCGCTGTAAGGTAAGATCCTTTCAGGACACTCTTATAATACAATTCGGACTTGCGGTGCTCCTTCCCCTCAGGCGGTCCCTCGGTCACTAGCTTTTCGGCATCCATCTTCCTCCAGTGCACCTTTGCGAGGGTGAAGGCCATTCACGCTACTTCTATATAGACCGACAGCTTGATGACGTCAAGTTGAGGGCAAGCGCTTACAAGCCGCCTCATGAGCCCAAAGTAGCTGCTTGGAATTGGCTCGGCAGGCCATAGCCGGACAACCATGTCTTTCATGGCTAGTTCCGCCGCCTTATGCAATTCGATCAGCTGTTTCATTTGATCGACAAAAGGCACCGGATAATTCGGTGCCAAATACTGCAACCAAAAGAGCTTATTGGCGGTGTTCCTTCCTTCGACTTGGTAGAAGTGAGCGGCATCCGATATACTGTGAGGTAGCTCAGCAAATACACCTGAGAAGTCCGGATTCACAATCAGAAACATAGTTTTCCCTTCAAATATTTGCTTTACATGGGAAAAGCTTACCCACCGCGATCTTCCTCGCCTCTTGGATCCCCTGCAGGGCGCTTTGGGTTTCCCCCTGGGCGTCGCTCGTGGCTTGACGCGCCTTGGTGAGTTCGAACTCTTTCTCCGTTAAACTCTTTGTTAAACTTTGCTCCAAGTCCTCGCATTTACTTACACCCTCTTGCAGCTCCTGCTCAGCTTTAATAACTCTGGCTTCATGTTTCCCAGGAAGAGTCCACTCTGTGGCCGCCCTTTTCTCGGCCTCGTCAACGACCCTTTTGAGGGCCTCGACTTCGGTCATAACCCTAGCACAAATTAAGCAGCTTATTTCATATTGAACATTTATTTCACAATAAATGCGTGCAACGCCTGTGCATACCTTGTTTATCCCTCAACTGCATTTTTAATTGGCCAATTTCTTCCATGGCCCGCTCTAGACTTTGATTCAGTCCGGAGATCTCCGCAGTGCGAGAGGCAGCAGCCGCTGCAGGTACCTGCTTGGAGCAGAAGAGAAATCAATATCACTTGATGAGTCTTCCTGTGATCTTCAATGTGATCCCCTGTCCGGTTCCTTCTTTCACCGAACAGGGTATCAGGGTCTACTATCTATACTATGACACTCTTCGGCAAACTTATAAAACATACCTCAAAGCCCCTTATAAGGCTGATATAGGCTTCATTCAGCCCACTCTCGGTTGAATGAATCTTCTCAATCACCAGACCCATAAGGGCACGGTGTTCGTCAACAATGGAGGCGTCTCATAACGCCGCCAACAAAGCAACCAACACCTCTGGATGGACAGAGGTCACTGGAGGAACAGGCACGCCCGCTCCAGCTGAAGGAGGCTGCTTTCTCGATTCTGGAGCCGTATAAACATTTGGAATCGCATCCGGTGAGGAGCCGAACTCAGGGCCGCCCCTGCCGTCAGACCCTGTGGGAATCTTTTCCCCCACGTGTCCAACCCCTGCGGTTTGACCTCCAGGCGCCACCTTCACGGTTTCTTCCTTTCCTCATTTACCGGGGTCCTTCTGGGATGAAGCCTCGGTGTTATGCACCTGTTTGGAGGAAGGGTCCTTTTGGGGCGTCCCACTCTCCAGAGCATTAGAGCTCAGCAGGTCCTCTGATGAGGATTGTTTGGTACGGGACCTCACCGAACTACCAAAAAATATGTCTTAAGGTTAAATTACTAAGGCACAATGAGTCCGGACGCTTAAACGTACTCGGATTTTGTATACTTACGAGTTGACCAGGGGTTGGGCCCTGGGATCCCATGCCAGGCCGCTGTCGGCGGCGGCAGTGGACTTCTCCGAAAGAGAAGTACTTCCCCTTTTGGGCAGTTCGGCCTCTAAGGGTGTGGAGCCCGTCCTCTTCGTCCTCCCCCCAGGGGATTCATCTTCCTCCTCCTTCTTATCCTTTTCGGAGGCAGAACGGGCATCAGAGCCTTCGGGTATTGTGTCCGAAGTGCCGTGACAACGAAGGCCGCCCCGGGTCTTTTTGGCCTCCTTTTTGGCCGTCTTCTTCGGCACCTTGTAGGGTGCTGGGACCAACATCTTCGTTAGAAGTGGAATGTCCGGGTCTTCGGGCAACAGGGCTGGACAATGGGTCCGCTCCGCCTTCTTTGTCCAGCTCTGGGGGAGTTGAATAAACATGCGTTGAGCGCTTCCTTTGGGTCATGCAGATAGAAAAGTTTAATAAACTCACCGAACTTGCAGGGCCGGACAGTTGGTACCCGCAGTCTTTGGCGAAGTCCGGCCATGATTTGTTGAACTTGAAAAGCACCTTCCAAATGTCCTCGTGCAAGGAGCCGAAGAACCTTCGCAAAGTTTGGTGCCTCGCCGGATCGAAATCCCATAGATTGCAAGTCCAATATTGACAAGGCAGTATGCGGCGGACTAACATCACCTGGACTACGTTGACAAGTTCAATGTTCTTATCTCTCATATCTTTAACGCAAGTCTGAAGCGCAGACAGTTCGTCGGACGAGGACCAGTCCAGGCCTTTCTTGACCCAGGATGTAAGCTACAGGGGGGCGCCAGATCGAAACTCAGAAGGGGCAGACCATTCCTTGCCGCATGGCTCAGTGATGTAAAACCACTGCTGTTGCCACTCCTTGACAGAATCATTAAAGGTTCATGTTGACCACGCGAGGTTTGGGCATCTTGCTCACCATAGCGCCCCTGCAGTCGGCGTGCTCGCCACCCACCACCTTGGGCTTCACATTAAAAACCATTAGCCATAAACCGAAGTGCGGCGAAATACGAATAAAAGCCTCGCACTTGACAATGAATGTCGATATGTTGAGGAAGGAGTTAGGGGACAGATCGTGAAGATCGATCCCATAATAATACATGAGGCCACAGACGAATGGGTGGAGAGGAAACCCTAGTCCGCAGACAAAATGAGGGAGGAATACAACCCTCTCGTGGGGTTCCGGAGTAGGGACGATCTGTCCCACCGTTAGGAGACGGTGGTTGATTTTCTTGACCAGATATCCGGCTTCCCGAAGCTTTTTGATATCCTTCTCTCGGATGGTAGAGGCCATCCATTTGCCTCCTGCTCCAGATCCGGACATCTTTGGAAGACCTTTTGTGGGTAGAGAAGGTGAACGCCTGGGCGCTGGAGCCTGAGCAGAATGGAATGAA
Organism: Triticum aestivum; assembly: GCF_018294505.1. Taxonomy (NCBI): domain Eukaryota; kingdom Viridiplantae; phylum Streptophyta; class Magnoliopsida; order Poales; family Poaceae; genus Triticum; species Triticum aestivum. The sequence goes on from NC_057797.1 coordinate 481,488,492, forward strand.
TTGGGACGAAGGCGTGGGTGAAAAGAATGAATCCTGATCCCTTTATAAGGGGGAAGAGGCGATGCGCCTGCCCACTTGCCTGATAAAACCTCTTATTCCCCAAGCCCCATAATTGATGGCGCTGTTGGGTTACCCGCATCCGTATTGATGAGAATCCCATGATAAGGGGACACGATCTCTGCTTCGATAAGACGTGCTAAGAAAAACCACCTCGCAATATGTGTAGTGGCTAGTTGGGAAAAACGGTTCGAATAATGACCGGGCCATGACATGATATCATGCTATCAAACGTATCAACAGATTGGATTTGTGGAAATATTATTCTCTCTATGGTGGTATGTGGAACTTGTTTTGCAGAGCCGGACAATATCCTTGTGTTCAGAATCTTCTATGGAGTATCTGGAGGAGGAACGCGCCTTGCAATGCCGAAGACAATACTACACGCTGGACTCATCGTCATTGAAGCCTGGTTCAGGGGCTACTGAGGGAGTCCTGGATTAGGGGGACTCCGGACAGCCGGACTATATCCTTTAGCCGGACTGTTGGACTATGAAGATACAAGATTGAAGACTTCGTCCTGTGTCCGGATGGGACTTCCCTTGGCGTGGAAGGCAAGCTTGGCAATACGGATATGTAGATCTCCTCCCTTGTAACCAACTCTGTGTAACCCTAGCCCCCTCCGGTGTCTATATAAACCGGAGGGTTTAGTCCGTAGGACAATAGACAATCATACCATAGGCTAGCTTCTAGGGTTTAGCCTCTACGATCTCATGGTAGATCAACTCTTGTAATACTCATATCATCAAGAACAATCAAGTAGGACGTAGGGAATTACCTCCTTCAAGAGGGCCCGAACCTGGGTAAACATCATGTCCCTTGCCTCCTATTACCATCCGCCTTAGACGCACAGTTCGGGACCCCCTACCCGAGATCCGCCGGTTCTGACACCGACACCATGTTACCTTGTCTTCTCCCTTGTATTAAATGCTCGCAGATTCCATCTTAGTCCAATGCATGTGCACTGTTATTATTATCCACACCATTCGGTTGTGCGAGTGAAAGGCAATAATGACAATATATGATGGACTGATTGAGATGAGAGAAGCTGGTATGAACTCGATCTATCTTATTCTTGTAAATATGATTAGTTCATCATTCCTGCTTCAGCCTATTATGAATGAAACATGTTTGCAATGACAGTTAGAGATTATAGTTGCCCATGCCATGCTTAATTAGCTAGGAGTTTATAATGGTTTACCTTGCGTGCCAACATGCTATGAAAATGCTAGTGATGTGGTATGATAGGGTGGTATCCTCCTTTGAACGATTCGAGTGGCTTGACTTGGCACATGTTCACACATGTAGTTGAAACAAAATCTACATAGCCTCCACGATACATATGTTCATTGTGATTTATATCACTCATGCTTGCACTCATTGTTGATTAATCTTAATGCATGTTCATGACTGTTGTCGCATCTAGTTGGCCGTTTCCCAGTCTCTTTCTAGCCTTCACTTGTACTAAGCGGGAATACTGCTTGTGCATACACTTCCATAAACCCCAAAGTTATTCCATATGAGTCCACCATACCTTCCTATATGCGGTATCTACCTGCCGTTCCAAGTAAATTTGTATGTCCCAAACTCTAAACCTTCAAATGAAATTCTGTTTTGTATGCTCGAATAGCTCACGTGTCAACTAGAGATGTCTATATCATCCATGCTAGGTGGGTTATTCTCATGATTAGTGGACTCCGCTCATCACTCACGAGAAAATGGCTGGTAACCGGGATGCCCAGTTCCATGCTTAAACCAAATCAAAATAATTGCAAACCAAACTCCCCCAGGATTGTTGTTAGTTGGAGGCACCCGTTGTTTCGGGCAAGCCATGGATTGATGCTTGTTGGTGGTGGGGGAGTATAAACTTTACCATTCTGTTTGGGAGCCGCCTAAAATGTGTATAGCATGGAAGATACCGAGATCTCTTGGCTGTTATGTTGACAATGAAAGTATGCCGCACAAAATATTATTTATCTCTGTTTCAAAACTTGAGCTCTAGCACCTCTACAAATCCCTGCTTCCCTCTGCGAAGGGCCTATCTATTTACTTTTATGTTGAGTCACCATCCTCTTATTAAAAAGCACCAGTTGGAGAGCACCGCTGTCATGTGCATGCATTGCTATTAATTTACATTAAGTATGACTATGACTAGATCTCTTTTACCATGAATTACAATGTCTAGTCAGTCCTTGATCTTCAAGGGTGCTCTGCAATTATGTTTTGCGGTCTCAGAAAGGGCAAGCGAGATACCATCTTGTTATATCATATTATGATCATTTTGAGAAAGTGTTTTCATCCAAGATTTTATTATTATTGCTCGCTAGTTGATTATGCCATTGACATGAGTAAACATGAGACCTAAATGTTATTGTGAATATGGTTTGTTCATAATCTTTGCTGAAAACTTGAAAGCTGGCTTTATATATTTGCAACAACAAGATCAAACAAAGTTTGTAAAAGTTTTTCTTTATAACTTTCAGTTTGTCAACTGAATTGCTTGAGGACAAGCAAAGGTTTAAGCTTGGGGGAGTTGATACGTCTCCAACATATCTACTATTCCAAACCCTTTTGCCCTTGTTTTGGACTCTAACTTGCATGAGTTGAATGGAACTAACCTGGACTGACGCTGTTTTCAGCAGAATTGCCATGGTGTTATTTTTGTGTAGAAATAAAAGTTCTCGGGATGACCTGAAAAATTTACGGAGACACGTTTTGGAATTTATAAAAAATACTAGCGAAAGAATCAGCATAAGGGGGCCTACACCATGTCCATGAGGGTGCAGGGCACCCCGTGGGGCGCGCCCCTGCCTCGTGGGTCCCCTAAGGCTCCACCCACATCAACTCCAACTCTATATATTCACGTCCAGGGAGAAAAAAATCAGAGAGAAGGATTCATCATGTTTTACGATACGGAGCCGCCACCAAGCCCTAATCTTCACTGGGAGGGCTGATCTGGAGTCCGTTCGGGGCTCCGGAGAGGGGAATCCGTCGCCATCGCCATCGTCATCATCAACCTTCCTCCATCACCAATTTCATCATGCTCACCGCCGTGCGTGAGTAATCTCATCGTAGTCTTGCTAGACGGTGATGGGTTGGACGAGATTTATCATGTAATCGAGTTAGTGTTGTTAGGGTTTGATCCCTATTATCCATTATGTTCAAACATTGATGTTGCTATGACTTCGCTATGCTTAATGCTTGTCACTAGGGCCCGAGTGCCATGATTTTAGATCTGAACCTATTATGTTTTTACGAATATATGTGAGTTCTTAATCCTATCTTGCAAGTCAATAGTCACCTACTATGTGTTATGATCCGGTAACCTCGAAGTGACAATAATCGGGACCACTCCCGGTGATGACCGTAGTTTGAGGAGTTCATGTATTCACTAAGTGATAATGCTTTGGTCCGGTATTCTATTAAAAGGAGGCCTTAATATCCCTTAGTTTCCAATATGACCCAACTGCCACAGGAGGGTAGGACAAAATATGTCATGCAAGTTCTTTTCCATAAGCATGTATGACTATATTTGGAATACATGCCTACATTATATTGATGAACTGGAGCTAGCTCTGTGTCACCCTACGTTACAACTGTTGCATGAGGAATCGCATCCGACATAATTATACATCATTGATCCATTTCCTATGAGCTTTTCACATATTGATCTTTTCTTAATTACTTTTCCGTTGCCACTGTTACGATTACTACAAAAACCACTACTGTTACTTTTGCCACCGTTTCCGTTACTTCCATACTACTTTGCTACTAAATACTTTGCTGCAGATATTAAGTCTTTCAGGTGTCATTGAATTGACAACTCAACTGCTAATACTTGAGAATATTCTTTGGCTCCTCTTGTGTCGAATTAATAAATTTGGGTTGAATAGTCTACCCTCAAAAACTATTGCGATCCCCTATACTTGTGGGTTATCACTAGGTGACGGACCTATTGCAGAAGAAGATGCAGACGTTATGAACATTTGGCAAGCTAAGTATGATGACTACTTGATAGTTTAGTGCACCATGCTTTACGGCTTAGAACTGGGACTTCAAAAACGTTTTGAACGCCACGGAGCATATAAGATGTTCCAAGAGCTGAAATTTGTATATCAGACTCATACCCGAGTCGAGAGGTATGAGACCTCTGACAAGTATTTTGCCTACAAGATGGAGGAGAATATCTCAACCAGTGAGCATGTGCTCAGAATGTCTGAGTACTACAATCGCTTGAATCAAGTGGGAGTTAATCTTCCAGATAAGATAGCGATTGACAGAGTTCTCTAGTCACTATCAAAAAGTTACTGGAACTTCGTGATGAACTATAATATGCAAGGGATGATGAAAATGATTCGCCGAGCTCTTCACGATGCTGAAAATCAGCGAAGGTAGAAATCAAGAAAAGTCTCAAGTGTTGATGGTTGATAAGACCACTAGTTTCAAGTAAAAGGGCAAGCGAAAGAAAGGGAACTTCAAGAATAATAGCAAGCAAGTTGCCACTCCCATGAAGAAGCCCAAAACTAGACCCAAGCCTGAAACTGAGTGCTTCTACTACAAAGGAAATGGTCACTGGAAGCGGAACTGCCCCAAATACTTGGTGGATAAGAAGGATGGCAAAGTGAACAGAAGTATATATGATATACATGTTATTGATGTGTACTTTACTAGTGTTCATAGTAGCCCCTGGGTATTTGATACTGGTTCTGTTTCTATGCACTACAAAAAAAATACACTTCCGTGATGATACGTGTTTGTCACAGTAGGTCGCTTTTTTTGTCATGCATGTACATCCATGACAAATTTATGACAGAATCAAGATAGTCATACCTGTGCTGTCGTAGAAGTGTTCCATGACATTACCAAAATTATCATCACAGAAGTGTCCACTTCCATGACGATAAATCGCGCGTCACAGAAGTGCTTTCGTCAAGGGTGACCGACACGTGGCATCCACCGTAACGGAATGCCGTTAAGCTATCGGGTCCGGTTTTGGATCCGATAACCCGTTAACAGCCCCAACCAACGGGAAGTTTCCACGTGTAAAATTCTTATTGGCCGGACGAAACACGTGTCAGCTCGTCAGTGGGTCAGATAGGTGCCTATGATATGTCGACACGTGGCACGACCCAACAGAGGCCCATTCCTGTGAAAAGGCCGGCCCGTTTGACTTGGTAAAAAGGTGGCGGGCCGGCCCATGTAAAGCCTGTTAACGGCCTGTTCGCATATAGCCCATTTACAGCCCGCTAACCAAGGCCCATTACGCCCTATCCGAATTAGGCCCAGTAGCGTCATCTGGGCCATCCAATATGATTCTAGCCCGTTTTCACTTTTGGCCCATGTATGGCCCATGACATCTTTTGGCCCATATGAGTCGCTATGTAAATCTTGGCCTATTAACGGCCTGTGGTGAAACTGGCCCGTAATGAATAGTGTATCACTTTATACCCATTAACGGCCCGTTATTCCGTTGGGCCGTTTCCAGCCCATGTTATCTTTCGTCCTCCTCAGAGCCCATTTATTCTTGGGCTCATTTCCAGCATTCGTTTACTTACGGCTCGTTACTGTCATTTTCTGCTAGTGGGCCAAATTCAGCCCGTGATTATAGTCGGCCCGTTTGTGGTCCGTTAATAGGTTGGGCCGTTTTCATAGCGTCATCAAATACGGCCTATTAATGATGGCCCGTTACGGTCGTCCCACGAACGGACGATTCCAACTCTAGCCCGTTTACGGCCATAATGCGGCCTGCTATTGGCCCATGTTTGGCCAATCGATCATATGGCCCGTATAAGGCCCATTGATGATACGGCCCGTAGAAGGCCCATTGTTTCTAGGGCCCGTAGAAGGCCTACTGTTTCTACGGCCCCTAGAAGGCCCACTGTATCTATGGCCCGTTGGACGCCCAGTGTCACTACAGTAAATATTAGCCCATGGTTATCGTGGCCTAGTTTTAAAAAATAGGTTATTGCAGCCACTAGTTAACCGCGGAAAAAGAACTGCAATGACTACAAGCAAACAAATAAACAAGACAACAAGGAAATACATAAGCAAGCAACTAACGCTAGGCTATCACAGCTATTACACATATTACATCCACTGTGCATCAAAGTTTGCCACTAGTGCAAATATAGGGAACAAAGCAGCATATCATATACACTGGCCGTCAAAATTGGCCACCAGTGCAAATAAACATGGCAGCAAAACAAGAGCATAACTGAAACAACTTCATAAGAGCTCAAGAAACGTTATCCTGGGTATCCACCATGCTGGCAATAAGCTTAGCAAGCTGATTAGCTTTGTCCTATTTGGTGCTAAAATCCTCCAACGCTTGCTGTTGCACCAGAAAGTATGCATCTGAATGCTCCAGGAACTTCCGCAGTCCTTCCGCTTCTTGTCGCAGCACAGCTGAATGATGTCTTTCAGCTTGTAGTTGAGACTCAAGAAACCGAACTGATTCAGACAGTGAGTTTGAATAGCTTGTGCAAGCGGTAGTGGCCAGTAACTCCAACACTAAACCAAGACAGGATGTGTCACTATCCTGAACCTTATCTGCATTACTTCCTTTACCGTTGCTTAATAAGGCACTCTTCCCCAGTATTCTATCAGCATTCTAAAAGAAGAAACAAGCAGACACATAACAGGTTTAGCATGTACTAGTATTTGAAACTCATTTCGGTGAACTAGTTCATTAGTAAGGTGGACATGATTAAACTACCAAGTCTTCTATTTCCAAGTACTAGTACATAATGAAAGCATCAAACAAACATATATCTATGTCCTATGGTAGCAATGGAATCTTAAATTAGAACAGTTGTTCTTCAGGTTTAGGCACTTGTTCTACATGAACAGAGTACAGTATGACGCAAGAATATAATACTTAAAAATAGAAAATGAGCTCATAGACCTTACCACATTCTTGGTTCGGGACCAGTACACAACAAGGCGTTCCCAGTCATCGTCCAGTAAATGTGTCTCAGGAAAACGTAAGGGAATTTGATGAGTTTCTTTGCCGGTGAAGTATGTTTTCTTCAGGTAATTCCGATATTGCCACCAAGCATTCCTGAAGATAGCAGAGGTATTAGCACAGGTTACCTCATCCTGAGTTTCCAAATCGGTCCTTCTCTATAGAGAAAAATGGGAAAATTTGATGTATTATAATCATCATGGAGGTAGGATGTATGGGACGAAGCAAAGTAATTGCCATGAATAACATTACTTACACATAACTCCTGGACAAACACCTGCAACTGGCATTTTCCTTCATCTTCAGTATAATATTTCCAAGATGGGAAGATACGCACATACGATTTAACAACATCAAATGTGATAGATGCTAAACTACGACTAGCTGGTTGTGCTTCCTCCACAGGAATAGGCGTACTAACTGGTGGAGTTGGGGTTCGCCGTGCTAGTACTGGCCCTTTGGGCACTGGAGCTGCCGTACTAACTGCTCTTGTTTGGGAGCTCTGTGGTGGACATGGTGTTGTGTCAACAGGAACTGGGTTACTATCGGCTGGGGTTGGGGTTAGATTGGGTGAAGCTGGTTCTCTGTCCATCGTAGTAGGGGTACAATCTGCGAGAGTTTGGGTTATGTGTGGTAGGGCTGGTTCTTGTGCATGTACAACTGGGGTGCTATCTCCACCAAGAGGTAGCACTGTTTTATTTGAAGACCGTGTTTTTAGTCCGCTAGATACTGGCATCACCCGCTCCAATTCAAATGGCTGATAAACAGGAAACATAGTTGAATGTACAGACATTGTATGAGAGACAGATGCAATAGATAGTGTGGAAAAAGGAGGGCATGAAATAGTTGACATGTATATTGTTTAACTAAAACGGATAGCATGACATAATTTCACATATATGATGTCTATCTAAACTGGATAGCATAGCATAACATAATTCAAAGATATGATGAATAACTAAACAGGATCGCATGACATAATTCACCTACATGTTATCTAAGTAATCAGGATCGCATCATTTAATTTACATATGTGATTTATATGCTAAATAGAGGGCATTCGATATGATGTCTGAACTAAGAACATGGTGTTGAATATTTTGTGTATGATGTTTAAACTATACAATGCAAGACACCGTATGCATGATATGAGCAGTATAACCGTGCCAAGTTAGAGCATACACCTCAGTGGGGGAATAGGACTGGTCATCTGTCTCTGCATCCATCTCTGAGGAGCTATCGGGAACCAACAAGAGATCTGCTTCGACAGGTAGCACTACCTTCTCTGAAGGCCTTGTTTTCAATCCAGATTTTTCCATCTCCCACCCAAATGGCTGATTCACAGGAAGAGTAGTTTAATGTACAAACATTGTCGACAAATGGAAATCTAATGAAGAAAAGGATGGGCAAGATATCATTCAAATATATGATGCCTGGTTAAACAGGATGGCATTGCACATTTCAGATATATTATGGCTGGCTAAAAGACATGCGATTGCATAATTCCCATATATGATATAGAAACTAAACATGTGGCATTACAGAACATGTCTAAACTAAGCAGATGACATATATGATGTCAAAAATAGGCACTGCAAGGAAACATATGCATGATATGACTAACATCATCATGCCAAGGTAGAGAAAACACCTTGGGGGTAAATAGGAGTGGTCAGCGACGTCCGAATCCGCCTCAAAACAGATATCTTCCTCTGGATTACAATCTGGAGAGGGGTGGGGAGGGTTTGCCATTGAACCCACCATGGAGTGATGTCTGCATGACATTGTATTGCCACGCAAAACTCTTCTCTTTTTCTCTACATGTTCAGCATGACTATGTACAATATCTGACATGCATACGAAAAAAAATATGGTGTCATTATGTAAGGAGAGAAGGCAGAAATTTAGAGTGATGGTAACAACCAGTGGATCGATGTTTTTCCATTGAACCAAAATATCCCTAATGGATCGATGCGAATGTATAGTATTAAGTGATGCAACAAGTGTACAACCTCTTTGCTGTAGCCATGTCGACCTCAGCATCATTGGGTTGGTCGCTGAAGCAGTTGAGGCAGAGGTGGCTGTCGGAGGTGTGGAGGAAGATCTGAGGAATCTGTAGACGGCGTCCGGGGCACTGCTCTGTTGTGATGGATCGTTCTGTCGTTGGAGCAGTTCCGGTGAGCCGTAAGACGTCAAGGCTAAAGCAACACAAGACAGACATCATCAATCTCAAGTGGGATTCTAGTAGCATCTCCAATAGATGATGTAAAATGGATGTAAAATTAACATAACCAAAAACCACCTGACTACAACAGATGAGGTAAAAACTGTTGACTCTAAACTTAACTGTCGAAACTGAAATTTACTGTGGAATCTGAATGCTACTGTCGAAACTGAACGCAATGGTAACAGAGAGGCACTTGACATGTAGTTTAGGGAGGGCCTGCAGTTCATCTTCAACCTGCACCCCCCTGAGCCGCCAGCCACCACTAGCCGAACCGCCGACCCCAGCGTCGCCTCGCCGCCCCGAAACAACTCGCCACCGCCACCCCGGCCAGCCCTCTAGGCCCCCCGCCCCCCATCTTGAAC